>NW_027286874.1:19532968-19755468 GCF_022747635.1 Hetaerina americana | reverse complement strand
TCGAATGAAATTCTTCCTCTACATTATTATACATGTTCCCTCCCTCCAAAGTGTTCCTTTCAGAAACATGATTTCTGAATTTGTTGAATTCAGAAACCATCTTTTAATACACCTTGCGGTATCTCCTCTCTTGAATCCTGACCTTCTTATAATTTTCTAATTATCCCCGACCAGATTTTCTGCCAAAGAACGATGACCTTACCCTGTGTGTCTACATTTCCTTAATTTAGTATATGCGGCGTTAACTTCTGCTTTGCATGACTTGTCTCCTGTTTAATAATTACATTCCTGTGGATTTTCGCTTAAACTATGACAAAATGACTTGATTAGGGATACATTTGGCCATTAATTGCTCAAAGAACAGCAGCTACCGGCAACCAAGACAAGAGCTGCAAATACGAGCAACAGGTAGCTCGTAGCAACATTTGATATCATATATATCCTTATCATTTTCCTGAGACTGCATGTCCTTATTCCTATAAAATCCCCTTCTGAGTCTACTTTTTCATTGCTATTATCTCGATTTTATAAGAATGTCGTTCAATGACGGCCGCGGAGGCATTGCTTGCCCCGCTGCGGTGCACGACACCGAGCTCGGTGGGCTTTCTGATAGTTTTCAGGATTGATTATCCATTAAATATCACCCATGTGTATTTTTATTCGTACTTTGATACATAGCTGCTGTCTTCCTCGAATAAGGTTTATAATGGGACACTATCACATAAATATCCATCCTCCTGGAATGTTGCATTTGTGGCCAGTCAACTAAAGAATAAACGCTGCGCGGATTAACTTCGGAATGGCTCCTCCCCAGTTGATATATCTGGCATATGTGACCCTACCCGGACTAATTATACGCAAATGCCCCGACTCGTGGAGCTGTAGGCGTAATCGGAACACGTAAGGCCTTCCGCCCATGCTGAGGTCATAGTCCACGAGAGCGAGTATTCTATGATAATTGAAGGTATCTCACAAAAATATTTTGACGGAAAGAGATTCGCGAGTACCAAATCGCCAGGGTTGAGCTAATTGAGTGAGGGCTTTAAATATTGTTTCATTTTATTTATTCAACCAGACTAATGCCATTCCTTCATTGGTTTGGCGTAATGTTTCTACTATAATTAGGTATTCCATATAATTTCCTGCATGGAGCCTTTCCTCTACATATTTAGATACACAATTTCGAATGCGTTTCTCTCTTCTTGAGGAGCTCTTTTGAGAAACATATTTTTATTGTCTAACTTCACTTTCCTGCTGATTCTGAGACTTCCCCGGGCGCTCGACCAAGGACGCTCATGCACAGGTCTTTCCCGGGGCCACGCCCTCTTCCAATCATCCCCTCCTCTCCTCTTACCCCCTCCTCATCGCTAGCACCAAAAATTGCATTCAAATGGGCACACCTCGGAGAATGCGTATCGATATCGAATACGCTCACAAATGAAAGTTATCCTTACGTGAAGCAACAAAGTGATCTTCTTTTCACGATGAATTGGGAGATATCGAAGATCAAAACTACGAAGTATTTTTGTAATCCGATCGTAATTATTTTACTATCTATCATTCGGCGGTGTATCATCAAGCTAAAGGGCGAAAGAAACGTGGTTAGAAGGATACAACGAAGGCGCGGAGAGTGTACAGTACGGGGTTATTTTCGTGTGTTTTAATGGAAAGCAAAAAAATACTATTACGACGTAATGGCACTAGTAAGCAATAGCACCTTTATAAATCGACATTTTCATTCAAATAATGTGTTCTACCCATTAAAAGTAGGTTTTGGCCGGTCCCTAATTTCTATTATTTTCTACGCATCGCAAGACATTCCTGTTGTTTGCCCTACATCATTTCCTTCTTCATTTCTTCGTAACTTCTGCCTTCATTCTCCCTAAAAAGACTACTATCTTCTGTCATCTATCTCACCCGAATTCTCCCTTCTCTCATGGCCTTCAACATTAGACTACCTTTCATCATTTCCTTCGCCGGCTTTCTCAGCTTTCCGGATTTCTCCTTGCACCTTCATCTCCACGCCCACTGTCTTTACAATTCAGAAAGGGAAAAATACCAGTATTTAAGAACTATTAGGCAATTATATGATTTCGCCCGCAGCAAAAGTACTACGGATCACCAAAAATGTGATTAAGAAGACAAAGGCTTATTTAGAGCATGATAAGTTCAGATTTAAAATGGGTTGGGGTTCACGGTGAACCCTAGCAGTAATGATGCCGCTGACAGACAGAAATATGGAGTACAACAAGGATGCATGCCCTTGGTTCGTGGTTTTCTTGGCGTTCGACGGAGCAAAGGGGGAATAATTAAAGATTGCATTGTAGAATATAAAAGTGCGCAGGGGACAGTAACTATACTGGTAACAGAAGCTTGGCTTATAAAAGATTCTTGGAGCAGAAGCTTGAGAAGAGCTGTAGAAAGGAATGAAAGTAGGTTGGGAATTGATAAAGTCAGATTTTAGGCTGATCAAGCTTTACTTAACCAGTCAGCGAGCGGATTGTGATCATTGCCGAGTTCATGAAAGAATCTGTGCCTTAGATACGAAATGATAATGTGAGTAAACAAAGCGAAGTTCTCCATAAATAGGATGGTTAAATCCTTCATTAAGGAAGACAAATTTGAAAAATAACATCGGAGGGCATAAACTCGAGCAGGTAGAACAGTTCACGTATTAAGGAAATGTTGTGGAATAAGGTGGGAAAAATAGTTGGGAAGTCAAAAGATAAATTGTGTAGGCATTAACAAAAACTAGGAGTTATTGACAGACCCTTAAGAAAAAAATATAAAGAAAATACTGGTGAAAACTTTAATATGGAGCATATATTTGGGCATGTCTCGGAAGCTTATTCGTTACGACAAGAAGATTGGCATAGATTGTGGTAAGCATTTACTTATTTTTGGGATTTTGGGGTGAAATTGGAGGAGAATAACAAAAGTGGGTGGAGTGGATGAAAATCAAAGAAAACGAATGTTTTAAACATAAATGGGGAGGAGAAAATGTGTTTGGAAGAAAATGGATGCAGGATCATATTTTATCGAGCATGTTGAGTGGCTAAGAGAATGTCGAGCCAGCGTGTATCTAAGATGAAACGAGGGGGCTTATTTCACACAGTGTGGGTGGCAGTAAGCATGTGAAGTTGAAGAATGTAATGCTGTGTCTTACGGTGTTTAGTGTCGTATTAGGCAAGGTTTAGAAGCGTAGCATTGGTTAATCATTTTGCCCATAGAAAAATCTACCTTTGTCGTCCGATGTACTCTTAATAATGATAAATAATTTCACAATATTAATTTAGGTTGTTTATTTTTATCCTTAACATTTTATAAATAGAGACTGCAATTTAATTTAATTTTTGATATTCAAGTTTAACTGTGAATTTCTGTTGTCATTCACTGCATGGTTTTAAATTTGATTCCATAGGTTAGCGTAATTTTGAGTTCACAACAACATAATTTTATTTTCTAGCTACGCTTTTCATCGAAATGCAAATTTTGAGTAAATATGAATGCCATTAGATGTGACTAAAGTGATGTACCCCCTTTTTTCTATCAACGGATAACTTCCGCGTTTGCGAGTCTTATTAGGAAAATTGTTGTAAATATAGAAATTTACTTCGTCCGTTTGAATTATTTTGTTGCATTAATTGATACTTGAAGTAACCAAGAAACAGATATTTTTAATTACGTTTTACCAAAAGTTAAAGTTTTATATTATTTCAATGCAAAAATTGAAATTATAAAGTGAAAATTGTGATATTGTTTATTTTACCAAAAATCATCAATGATCGTCGCCTACGGGTTGTGCAATTCTGCTGAACTAAAATCAGACCTATGGTTAATCTTCAAAATGAAAGTTATAGTACTCAACATTTTATCCTTCTATCTTTCTCATTCATTTATTTATAAGAAAAACGTTTCCACCTACATCTACATGATAGCCTGCGATCCATCACAAGGGGATGAGTCCTAAACTTTCCAACACTGTCTATTTTATATTTCGCATAGAATTAACGTGATAAATGGTATGCGTTAGTAGTATAATTGAGTAAAGTATAATTGAGATGTATTTTAATAGACCTATTTGAGGGTCATCTCCAATATTTGCGATAGAACTGGTCTCATAAATTTATTATTTTCAGTATCGCTGCCACTTTTGTTTTGCGGTAGTCTTCGATTTAAAAGCCTACATTTCGGTTAAAAACTTACCGAAAAATGTCCTTGATTACATCATTTTAATGCCAATTAGGAAAACACTTTCCATCCTGTCCTATTTCAATTATGTCATCAATTAAAAAACATATGCCTTTACGTAACGTAGGAGCAAGTCAAATTCAATATCATTCAAATCTCTGCTTTTCTCACGGGAGAAAAGCAAAGAGATTTGAATTTTTGTCCACGTGAATTAATATTTTAAGTTGATTCCCTCTTTGTTTTTTTATCGCGCGCCGTTTGAGTTTGCGATTTAAAAAAGCCATCCTTTTATTTGTAAATTATCAGGCATACTTTCATCCCTCAACTTCCAAATTTTGCCGTTTTAAAGAAGGCTACCGAAGAAAATTGTGATGCATTTCTTTTGTTCAGACTCAAGTGCAACTCGTTCGTGAATTGTTTTCCATTCGAAATGACTCTATTGAAATCCACGCATTCTTTACTCATTGAGAATCAAATCAAAACGTACGAAATATTAACATCTTCTGTAAACCCGAAGAAATTCCTCTAATTTTCGGAAAATATAGAAAAGGAGGCCGCGAAGTCTTGACTTACGGTGAGCATGTATTTATACGGCGGAAGAGCGCTCTGTAGAAATTGCCGGAGGGAATACTTTAGAGCTCTATTCTGCAAAAATGCCCTGGGAGCAATCGCCATTTATTGTCTGGAAAAAATATAAGCCATGGGTGAGAGGTAGGAATATTCCCCGTTCATCATCTTGTCTTGACGTAATCTTCAGTAAAAGCCCCAAGGAATTGTTGAGCAGTTTCCCAGGTGCGTAGCGGCCCAATTCTTGACCCTGACGCAAGAGCGATGGACTACTTTCGCTATTGAAAATGAGAGCCGTCTGGCCGAGACAACCTCCCCGTGTTTGTGGACGCAGAATTTCCTTTTCTGATGTCCGGTTCAAGGCGACGGCCGTTGGTCACCATAATTACCTTTTACGACTACCTATGCTGGTGTACGTCTTCCGGATGAGATTATTTTCTTTGATGGGGAACTTAATTCAGCAAAGCAATTCTAACATCAAAATGGTAACATTAACGCAAATGATAAGTGATTTATCTTGGAACAATTTTATGATATAGTTAATACTTTTCGAAAATGGAACTAAAGGTGCTAAGTTCAGATTTTTAATGATATTTTAATAACACTGACAAGAGTCGAATATTTCGTCTCCTCAATTCTTTCAGTATTGAGTATACGCAAGATTTTTTCTTACCCATGTTGTCTGGCGTGAAATGCTCCAGAACGCCTTTATTGCGAACATGACTTATTAGTAATAATTTTCATGCACTTTTAACGACTCACAAAACTTCATTGGCCAATGTAGACCGAAATACCCTCAGGTAATTATTTTTGTTCCAAAATTATACGCTTAAGTCGACTTTCCGAAGTTTTGGAGTCAACTGCTACTCTTGATTTTTCTTATAATTTATTCAAGGATTACTTTTAAACGTTTACGAGAAAATCAAACTCTGAAGGCGGGCCAATGCGTGCAGTGGTTTATATTATGTAGTGTAGGTTATATTATGTTATATTGGTTACGTATGTTAGGTTATGTTTTGTAGTCGACCTCTAAATAAGGTGCATCGTTCCCACATTTGGAGGTCTGTAAAGATCCAACCATTCGGTATTCCTCCTGGTTCTTAGTCTCCGAGGAAAATTGGCAGTAAAAGCCATGTACGTTACACGGCAGTTAGCACTTATCAGCAAATGAACCGTCGCACCGAAGCTGTTGATCCCGTCATCACCTATTGCTTTATTGTTACTTAATTGGCCACTGTACTGTCCTATATATCTGAAGTTTCGAATCTTTTCTTCCATTTCTGCCGTAGTTTTACAAGATAAACCATTTATTAGATCAATTTCTTAGCATATCGCGGATCTTTCCTTTGAAGCAGAGTGTTTACTCTGTGTAGATGGCACTTTTGGTCATGGTTCTAAGAAAGTTTCTTAATTTATGATAGTGGCTGCTGAATCTTCTGATAGGGATACCACTATATAACAGGTACAGGTAAAGGGGTTTTGCTCATATAGAGGCTTTCATAATTGTTATGATTTTCCGCCTCACACCTCGGACTCAAGTGCATAAAAATGAACGGCGCCAGGCATTTCCTTCTACTCCAGTGTGCGTACCCATATGTATACGTACGTACGTACGCACAAACACACACAATGTGGATCGCGGTAGTTCAGGGGGTAGAGCGTTGGAGCGTACTATCAGGAGGGTCCCGGGTTCGATTCCCGGGAAAATCTCTGAGCACCTGCAGCTTCACCTTCAGCTATGTGAATTTTCGGGTACCAGATCTTCCTGGGAAACCAAAACCAAAGGAACTGGCCCCCCTACACTGATATGTGAATCTCACACGCCGTCGGGCTTAGTACTGGGCGAACTCTACCATCACCTACCAAACCGACCTTCGGGTTGATTAATATGCTTATATATAAAATATATATATATATGTATATATGTATATATAATGTATATATATATATGGTATTCATATATATACTGTATATACTATAAACATAGTAATTATATTATACTATTATATTATAATGTACTATAAAAATAGTAATCAACCCGGAGGTCGGTGTGGTATGCATATATGTGTGTGTGTGTATATATATATATATATATATATATATATATATATATATATATATATCTATATATATATATATATATAACACACACGCGTATGGTAATGGTCCTTGCTCTCCTCGTAAACATCCGGATTTGAGTCTTCGATTGCTCCACGTGCGGCCTGAATAACGTGGACTCCGACCTCCAAAAAATTACATCTGCTGCTTTCTGAATTTGACTATTACCATTTATCAAATTAATGGTATAAGAGAACGTCCCTCGTTTTCTGTTTTTTTTAATGTATCTATATTATTCATGCATGCTTGATAGAGCTAAATTGAAAATAAATAGAGACGCTAATATTGAGTCACACGGCAATACTGGTGACCTCACAATCCCTTTTGCTAATTCGAGCTGGGTATTTGTCAAAAGGAGAGACCAGTAAGAATGGGTAATTAATAAATTATAACTCTGAAGCTATTACATCAAATCAACCGTCACATGTCTGGCTCCACGTGGCATCCAGTTTTTAATATTATCCCGCATTATATAGTATAACGATAGTGGAACCTCATGACCCAGTAAAACCTTCAATGGTAACATCTGGATTTTCTTTTTGTGTTCTCCAGCGGTTGAAATTATTCCATGCTGTCTGTAAACACTAGGGAGTGTCTTTTTTAAGTTTATGATAGTTTTCTATGATATTTTACCTTGTGCCGCGACTATTCAGTGTTTTTATTGTGTATATAAAACTGTTATTACGGCAACCGAAAGATGAAGGATAAACCTTTCTTTGGGTTTTGAATTAAAATCAATCCGTTCGTTGCTGCTAAAAAAATTCCCAAACATCAAATTGAAGAAGCGTTTGAATTCGTCAAGCTACATCTTCAAGATATGGATTACCAGGAGAGGAGGTGGGTTCCCATTGAGTTCGGCTCCGAGACGGCGGGGTGACGCGGAGCGTGAAACCAAATATCAAGGCTCAAGGCCCCACAGCTAAAAGGACTTTCTCCTTGAGGAATTAATTTAATAATATGAAATTACCAGAAAATACGTACTTGCAAAGAACAATAATGTCTTGGTTTATTATTATTAATTTTCAAATGAGGCAAATTTTTACCTCATAGTGAGGTGTTAATTAGCGAATTGTCGAAATCATTACCCTTGGGACGTTATAAAGGGAAGGAACTCATGGATTGCACACAAGGTAGGTAAATTATGATTGAATATTGACATGTTTCATAAATGGTTGGAAGAAGATCTGAGCTCTTTATTGTGTTTGGTTCGTATGCTGATCTCTGGCGAGGTTCATCTTCTCGTAAATCACCATGTCGAAAGTGGGTGAGAAACAGTTTCCGTATCCGTTTTGATTGCACACATTACTTACGGCCGGATTCCTGGCGTAGGAAAAAACCCCCCGAAATGCTCGTAAGGCCCGAGAGATACAGTTCATTTAAGCACGCTTAGTGCATAATTTGATACGGCCTTTGGAGTTAAATTAATCTTATATTCGTATTTAGGCCGTAGTGCTCCCGTGTCATTAATGTTTTTCCTACGAGGGTTACCACGGAAGTAGCCGACCCAACAAAGAAAACAAAAATTGTGGAAAAAATTTATTATTTTTCAATGTAATCACCTTTCAGCTCTATATACTTTTCCCAGCGATGTTTAATAAGTTCGATACCCTTTTTATAATAAGAACTGTCTTGCTATTCAAAATAGCCGTTAACTGCCGACATCACTTCTTCACAGTTGGAAAATCTTTAACCACCGAGCCATTTTTTCAAGTTTGCGAAGAGAAAATTATTCGCGGGGGCTAAATCTGGCAAATAGGGTGCATGAAATTTGGCCAGTAACGGATTTTTGAGCTGGTGCATGGTCTTGATAAAACAACACTTTCTTCTTAGCCAAATGCGGCCGCTTTTGCTTGATTTCTTCGCTCAAACGTTGCATTAAGTTCGCATGATACTCGCCGTTGAGAGTTTTTCCTTTTTCAAGATGGTCAATAAAATTATCTCGTAAGAGCTTTTATCGAATGAAGCGTTTCCTGGACGATAGCCAAAGTTGATTTACTGAATTTCCTGAGTTGCCATAACTTTGAATTATCCAGTTTAGTGTTTGTATAAAACACGGGGCATTTCAAATTCTACCACCACCAAGTTATTGAGCGATATTTTTAAAAGATTAAAATAGAACATAAGGAAATATGAAAATGGGTTCGTCATCTAATGTCGACGTGTCATATTAATTTTATGAGTGATATTCAATGAAGAATTAGTAAGGATTTTTCTTTCTCTAAAATATAAAACCACAATAGGATGTCTAACAAAAGAGTTTTAAAAAACCGTGAGTGAACGGAGCGGAGAAACGGATAATACTCGAGAAGAGGAAACGATAAGTTTGGGACCAAAATTAATAGAATTCTCGTCTCATCTAATGGCAAAGGTTTTCCTAACCCGGTATACGGTCAGTTCAACAAGTATGTTTTTTACATAAAACTTTGTTTTTTCAAAAATTATTTATTTATTCATGAATATCTATTTTTCCCCTTCAAAGTAATCCCCATTAGATATTATACAATTGTGCCAACGTTTTTTCAAATCCTCGAAGCACTTCAAAAAATCATTTTTTGTGATCTCGTTCAGCTCCTCCGTCGATGCAGGCTTTATCTCGTCAATCGTACCGTAGTGTCGTCCTTTCATGAGCCTCTTCATTTTCGGGAACAAGAAAAAGTCACTTGGAGCCAGATTTGGGGAATAAGGTGGCTGCGGCATCATTAGTGTGTTGTTTTTGGCCGAAAATCCGCGCACAAGCAACGATGGGTGAGCAGCGGTGTTGTCATGGTGCAAAAGCCAATTTTTGTTCTTCCACAAATCCGGGCGTTTGTGGCGGATAGCTTTGCGCGAATTCCGCATAACGTGCAGGTAATATTCCTTATTTACCGTTATACCCTCTGGCAAGAACTCATGATGCACCACGCCCCTGCAATAGAAGAAAACTGTAAGCAAAACTCTCACATTCGACCGAACTAGGCGTGCTTTTTTCGGTCTTGGCTCGTGCTGCAGCTTCCATTGGGATGATTGAGAGTCCAACACCTCATTAGCAATTTTAATGCATTTCTGTTTTTGGTCGAAATTGAGCAATTTTGGTACGAATTTCCTGGCGACCCGTCTCATGCCCAAATCATTGGTAAAATTCGAATGGTACGAGCCAATCGATATGTTTGGGTCCTTAGCAACTTCTCTAACGGTGATTCGACGATTGGCCAATACTATTTTCTTCACTTCATCAATGAGTTCGTCCGTTGTTGACATGCTCGGGCATCTGGCACGCTATTCGTCGTTCACATCTTCTCGGCCCTCTAATAGCATTTTGTACCATCGATAAACGTTGTTTCGGTCCAAGGTAGCTTCTCCATATGCCACAGTACACATTTGGAATGCGTCCGCGCACTTAATTTCGTTTTTCACACCAAATTTCATGCAGATTCTTTGATCAATTTTTTAGAACAGGCAAAAATCGAAGACAAGCCAAAACAAGTCCAAGCAAAACATCTGTCAACAATTAACTGGGAAAGTTGGGAAAGTCGCTGGTAAAAGTGCGTCGACGCTCAAGGGATGTACGTACTTTGAAGAATTTTGAGGCATTGTAGCAATATCTGAAATAAATCTATTTTTTCGAAACTTTTCCCGATATTTTGTGGGGAAGGTAAAAGAAAGCGGATTCCAAGCACAATTACGCTTAACGTTTTGCCGTAACTCGAACCACGGACTGTGACTGGCCTGACCGATACTCTAACCCTAATATTCTTGTGCTTGTCCCTCCTTTGTGTGTCTACCTCCACGTATCTATGCAATTTAAATAATATTTTCGCCGTTTGATGGGTTTTCGTGTATAAATGTGTGTTTTGACCGATATGGCCCATTTTCTTCTTCTGGTTATGCATGCATTTAAAGGCACTGTACCTGAATTTTTATGGCATCTTATGACTACGTTCCCTGTTATCCTTCCCTCTTGTGTATTCATTCATAACTGTGGCAGTTGGCGAAATAGCTATCGAGCTCCATGGAATTAGGGGACTTGGTTGCATAGAACTCCGGGGATTTCAGTGATAATTACATTTCTCGATAGGTTAATAATTACAACTCCGGTCCGGAACGTTGAAGGTCTTGGGGACGAGTCCCGGACATCCGAATTTGCACCATTGATTGCCCCACTAGCGGCTTGAGTAACGTGGACTACGACCTCGAAAAAATATTACTTCTGCCTCTTTCTTAATTTGAATTCAATTCTTTCGATCAACTTACGCGATAAGCAAACGTCATTCATATTTTAAATTTATTGAATTAATAATTATTAATAAAAATTTCATAGAACTATGATATACTTATATCGAAACCACGTCGAGGCTCGGGGCGAGACGATTAAGTCTTGGCACTCGCTACAACACTAGTGGCCTCAAAACCCGTTCTGCCAATTCGCACGGGGTGAAGGGAGCGCCAATAAAGAATATGTAATTATCACATTAGAATGCTAAAATTATCGCGTCATGTCAATAAAAATATCATTGGCTGCACGAGGCATCCTACTTTTTTGATTATCTAAATTACGTGGCATTACTGTTGTCCGATGAACAGAAAAACCACCATTAATAGTGATAGATTTTTTTATTGGCTACTCCAACTAGTAAAATCGTTCCGTGCCCTAACATAGGAAATCAAACCTAGGGTAAGCATAACCATACTAGGGTTGAATTCTAAACCCACGAACTTTGGATTGTCACACCAACATTTTACCTTCTTCATTACTAAGGTCGACGTATAGTGTGAATATATTATGGGTGCAGTGTGTGATAAAACTGCAAAATGTTATATTTAAATTAATGGTTTCGTCCTCTGATGGTAACATTTGCGGGGGGAAACTAATAGTAAGAAAATCATATTTTTACACGAGGAAAATGCGAAACCGAAGGTCAATAGAGAGTAGTATTAGTAGTTTTAGGGGAGGGGACCGACAGCTAAGGCCATTTGCGCCATCAAGGATGGATGGGAAAGGAAGGGTGGAGAGAAACCTGGCGTCGGCATTAGCCTACTCTTTTCGAAAGGCGCCAAAGGGTCCGCAGTTTAACGTCCCGTTCAACGGAGGTCTTACTCACTCCAAATGCTCTCCAATAAGAACCTCTATTAGGGATCGGGATACCACTGAAAAATACCTGCCGCCTCCGGGATTCGAACACGTGTCCTCTCGGTGGGAACCCTGTAGGTTAGCCACCGCACCATCCTGATCCCCGTCTTAAGAGAGGTTTGGTGCTATGTGTACTATTAATGTTAATGACGAGGCATAATTGCTCTCCATAGTATTTGTAAAGGATTGATGGCATGAATTTCTCCATCATGGAATATTTCATCCATGCACACTTTTTTCAATTAGCACCTGAGTTTATAATAAATCTTCTGAATCTACATGCACAGTGTACTTGTAGACTCGGGGCACAGTACATACAGGTCTTAGTGCACAGTATTGCACGCGAACGCAATTACGTGAATTGAAAATGATTATAAATGTATTCCAAAATCAGAATTTTTATTCAGTTAAAGCCTTATTTGTGTATTAAGTCTTATTTGTTCACAACTCGGAATGAAACAATTAAAAGCAAAAATGAGTCTTTCGGATTAGGTAAACTATTCCTTTACTGTAATTAATAGATTAATTAATGAAGCAGGCCCCCATGAACAGCACTGACAATCACAGTGAAGTCAAAACTACCACAGGCCGATCCTGCATTCGTTTTATGCGTTTTCTCTACTCGGCTGAATGGAAGGTAGAGATGAAATACGTGCGTCGGCATCCACTTCAATGTTCGATTTTTGAATGCATCTCTAAAAAACCCGCGTATAGGCCAAGGGCATGACTGATTTGAATGTCATAATTAGATATCAGGGATAAATTATCGTTCAAAAATTTGTTTTGAATGATAGGGATTATTTTTATACCCATAAAACTGGATTGGTCACCCGCGAGCTACTATTTGGTTCGTTGGGAACACTCTTCCTAACAATAAAAGTGAAGGGTATATTTCCAATTCCGCCATTCCTTAAGATTAATCGCTCATATTGATGCGTGATGAAAGTGATCTCTGTTCCGATTACGACTCTCCACAGTGTCGTTCCCCTGCATGTCGATTTCCCCAACTCCCCATTGATCCCGAACGCTCACTCCCCCCACGCGCCAACTGCTCACTCGAGTCTCTCTTATTTACGTTGAGTCACAATTGGACACGGAGAGGGAAAAAAGGGCGTCGGTGAGTGCGTGTTTGCGAAGCGCGAAGCAGGAAGAGATCAAGTGAGAGGTGGTGGCGGGATTCCGGCGCTCGCGGAGCGATCTGGGCGAACAGGAGTGGGTTTCCTGGGCCGGAGAAACCGTCGGGGCGGAATAGTGGGAGTGTGGGCGTCGAAAGAGAAGACAGGAGCGAAGCGTGCAGGGGAAGCGGTGAAAGCGAGATGGGGCGGAGGCGGCAGCAATGGCAGCGAGGGAATCCTGGTCCGGGGCAAGGAGGTTAAACCTTCGTTATTCCAGTGTGAAACGTGGGGGAGACGTGGGGGTTGGAAGGGAGAGGAGGGGAGGCTCAGGAGGGTGGGTGCTCCGTTAGGAAAAACGGGGTACGGTCGTTACCCAGTTTTATCTTTCGACATGAGTGCCTTTCCATTGGAATAGCCAGCCAGTTTTGATTTCGTTCCTCAAGTCGGAAAAATTAATGCGCCATTTACCCCCTGCGGGCATGTGTCAGAAGGCTTTCCAGAAATATGCCTTCATCCAGAGATTGCCGTGTCGATGCTTGGGGGCGAGAGCGGAAGCTGTGACTTGGCACGAGCGAGGAACGCGAGTGACCTTGTGCATGCATAGCGGTGGTTTGACTGGGTGAAAGGGGAGGGAGTGCTGGTTTACTTTGGCACAATCTTCTCATCTACGAGCGTCTAGCCTCTCTACTCCGGAGCGGTATCTGAGGGGGACATTTACTTCCCATCAAAAGGCTTTAATGTATCTGTCGTTGTTTCAATCTTGAAGGCTGAAAGTGAAGGAATACAAAGGTGATGGATTGCTTAGAATTGATATTATCGATCCAAATTATCTTCCGGCTTGGCGGTGATTGTACACACTGAATCATCGAATTCATGACTGCCTTTATTTACGCCTGTTTCGAACGTGACCCCAATGCGCCCGCCTGCGTATTGGCGGAAGTATTTCAAAACTAAGCCAAGTTGTGATTTATAGAGCAATCTAGAAGTTCGTCTTCCCTGAAAAGATATGCGCCACTATATTTAACGCGTAGGAAAACCGAAATTGAGAAACTGTATTCACATCACCTGGTTCAGGTGAAGAACACAAATATCTTATTAATTTGGTTGGTTTGTCTCTAAATTTGCTAGTGAATGCCCCAGATGTTATTTCTATCAAGTATATACATGCATATATTATGCGCATTGTGTATTGAAATTGTCAAAGTCTTTTAAATAACGAGTTATTATGATATTAGGGTATTTCATGTCTTGTTAGTAATGATTTGCAGGTTGTATAGAAGTGTTAAAACCGGGGTCCATCGAAAACCTATCCTTATCCGAATGTTTACTTCTAATGATAACAATAACACTATATCGTCGATTAGCATCAATATATGTATGTCTTGTTGGTATGGAAATATTAACTAGATCTATTCAAAAAGTGTTATAGATCATAATTCATGGCTTAGTTTTTACTAGCACATATTGGTTATATGTTAAATTTTGCTGTACTTTCGTTTGACCACACGGTCACTGGAGTTCTCGTTTTATTGAATCATATATTTTTCGTTGTCCAAAATTCGTGACTCTACTCTGATTTAAAATTCACCGAAACTTGTTTAGTCAATCATAATTACCTGGACGTTCATTTTTCCTAACTCCATAATTGTGAGGTGAGCAATTAATGACTTTTGAATCTATGAATTGGTTTAATGGGCATTTAATGAATCCATAACCTGGCCTCGATGATAATTACTGGGTATCTTTCATTCCCGTATATGTCTCGGATCATAATATCAATTTCGTAACTGCCACCGTTAATTATAAATGACTATGTATCTATGAAATTCTGGCACCGAAAACCATTTTTGTTTCAATTCCTTCCTCTAAAATTGTTGAGTGGATTTAGCTTATGCTGACATGTTGTGCATTACATGTGTACGAGTGACGATATAAATTAAAAAGTGTATTTTTTCTGACGTACATTGCTTCGAAATAGGCTGGTACCTACTGACTCCATTCCCTCACCGTTAATTCATTTTCGCACGCAAGAATAATTTCACAGATTTTTAAAGTTTAGCGATTTGGCTATTTCCCAAAATTGAGTCCAATAATGTATTCATTGTCTAAATTTTAAATAAAATGATAATAATTTCTACATTTTAATTTTTCAATTGAGAAATTACTTAGTCGACTTCATTCTCAAGTGTGAATTTCATCTGCGAATGTAGTCAACCCCGTATTCAACTTTCTGAGAGTTCAATATAATTTGCAAGCTTCCCTAGACTACTTTTAATATGGCATCATTTTGCGAAAGTTCCCTTGATATCACAATTAAAGTCAAATCATTATAGACTGGAAATTAGTTCATCTGAATGTTATGCGGAAATCGCCTTTCCCTGTGCCGTTGCTTTGGGGATATCTATTGCGTTGTGGCAATTTTTTTAGGATTCTTTCGTATATCAAGCGTCTATGGTAGTACAACCTATTTTAAAAATCAAGTAAATAGTTACTGAAGGTGTGAATAGCCATTCGCATTGCGTTTGGGAGTGACCCAGTTTCTGGTTGCTTATGCGCCTCATTAAGTCAACATTTTTGGTACTGAAAAAATGAGTAATTCCGTAAAACGGCATCGGGGCTTGCGAGAAAAAATTCCGGAACGCCTTGGCTTCAATCTCAAATCCGGATTAACGCGCCTTGAAAGCTCCTGCTTTTACGAACGTCATTCCCTTTCACGCAGCGACTTTTCAGTGTATATAATATAATGCAACGGCACTACAGCTGCTTTTCTATGAGAGTTTTTTGCAAGAAAAGGTATCACTTTACAACGGAATTGTGAATCCCTATTGCATGCCATATTTCTTCAAGGGTCGCGGTAGTCAAGGGGGTAGAGCGTTGGGGAGCGTTGGGGGCGAGCGGGAACCGGAGGGTCCCGGGTTCGATTCACGGGCAAGTTTCTGGGCACCTGCAGCTCCACCCAAGCTATGTGATTTTTCGGGTACCAGATCTTCCTGGGCAATCTTAACCGGCACAGGGAAAGGAACTGGCCCCCCTACCCTGATGTGTGAATTTCATACGCCATCGGGCTTAGTACTGGGTGAACTCTACCATCACCTACAGAACCGACCTTCGGGTTGATTACTGTGTTTATGGTTTTTTTTATTGCTTCAAGAATTTATGCCATGGTGGAATCACGCATGCTCCTCACATTCTTTTTGAATATTTTCTCTCTCGTTTACAGTTGGACAACTCAAGTGAGTGGGTTCTATGATAACGATGGAGCATTGATTGATATCCGTAATTTCATTTTACTTTTGAGAGAAATTAGTGTTTGTGTTGACTACTAAAGGGAAGATATACACATTCGAACTTTATGCTGACTGTTATTAGTATTTATGATTTACCTGCTCTGGCATTAAATTTACATTGAATCACAAATTTTCCTCCTACAAAATATCATGTAATAATATTTTGAAATCAGAGCCTCGGGCATTATTAAGTGGTATTAGATCCCCCCGGCATTTGGTTTTATTCGACATATTACCTTGAAGTAATTTAAAAGACCTCGTTGTTGAACCGTGCTTTTGAGTTTTAGGAAATATATAAATTTTTTTGGAGCATATATCTTTGGCTTTCGAGCAAAATTGAACTGATAACCTCAAGTGCTTTAGGCCTCACTTCGTGGAAACTTTGAAGAGTTATGTTGGACTACAGACACAATTGTGCTTTACCACAGTTGTTTATATCTAGGGAAAAGAACTATAGCGTTTATGTTTTAATGAGAATAACTTCGAACGGCAGCCATGATGTAAAATTTAGCGTTTTTACAGATGTTGAAAATTTAATTTTTTTTTTACTCCTTAAATAGACTGTTATAAGGCTTATGACTGCATATATTCAAGAGGTTAATCGCTGAATTACACAGGAAGTAATTATTTTTCATGAGGTTACGGCGTGAGAGACTCCGGTATGTTTACTACGTTTCATTATTGTGACACTTGTACAGGAGGCGTATGGTGGAGGTTGAGGGTTGTAGAGGAGTCAGCAACAAGGAATACTTTTTTAGATAGATATATATTGCTCAATACCCTTTCACGCCGAATGACATTTCAGAAACACATATGATGACACATGTTGAACAATTCAGACCGAGCCATACACATAAAATAAAAACGTATTGTTTTCAGTGGAAGCTTTTGAAGTCCACGTCCGACTGCATGAAAAATGCCGGGCCCCGAGCGGGGGCGCTTACGTTTCCCTTTCACCTCCGCTTGCCTGCTTGCAAGTGAGAGCGAGAGAAAGGGTGAGGGGAGGAGGAGGAGGCTGCTCGTCACGTTACCGTGACGCCATTTTTGTGGCGGTTTTGAGCACGTCGTGGTAATTTCATATTCGTGTAGGAAATCGTGTGAAACCATTACACAGTCGTCTTCCACTTGTCTAGACGATCATGGGAAATGGTCTGTCCGTTGAAGGCCGTAACAGAAAGTCGACATCCTCGACTGACGAGGAAGGAAAAATGATTTTTTTCTACCATGAAACTTTTTTGCTGAAATGATAAAAAAAGGATCAACTTTGAGGACTTAAGTCTTCTCTTCTCTGACTCTTCCAATGAAATTATATGATAAAATAACCTCAAATGCAATATACTGAAATCTTTTAGTAGTCAGAGGAAAAGTTCTAGTTGAACCCTGACAACCGTTACTCTAGGCCTTGATCTCATACTTTTATGGAATCTAACCTCTGTTTAGTATTAAAATAATTTCTATATAATTCAATCATTTCCGAGATTCGCATGCATCCTACCGCCCTTAATTGGGTCCAAAATGGTCATTCTTTTGACTCCGCTCAACATTCTCCCCTAATTCATAGGGTTTTAGCAGCCTTTTCACACCCCCTTCTCTTCGTAGGTGTTTCCCTGCGTGGGTTTTTTGCTAGGTGAGCAATGCTAGGCTCTCTCTAGCTTTTCCCGCAAACCTCATTCTTTGCTTAGACTTTCCCTATTTTATTGTTCTCTTTCTTCACTGTCATTTACTTTGAGTATTTTTGTATGTGCAGGTGTATACTTAATTTATATATGTATGTATGTATGGAATTTTTTTTCAATGTGCAAATCTGTGCACAAAGTATGTCTTTCTCTCTATATTTATTTATGGGTATGCATGTAATTATAAATCTTTTGGCTAATACAGGGTCGCACCCAAAAGTGGTAAGACTGATTTTCTCTGGCGCGAACGGAGCGGTGGAGGGGGTCTGCCTGGCAGGGTAAGGTGGAGGGGGCTCTTAGCAACAGACCGACACCAATCTCAGTCGCCTGCAGGCTGTCTTTGAGTTGGGACACCGTTTTTAGTGAAGCAAGTTTTTTGTCCGCGTCGAAAAACAAAATGAATCTGAATTTAGAGCAACGTTATTCCGTGAAGTTTTGTGCGAAACTCGGGAAAACGGCAACTGAGACCCTCGATATGATCAAGCAGGCTTATGGGGACACTGCCTTAAGCCGTTCCACAGTATTTGAGAGGCACAAGTTTTTAAAGAGGGTAGGGAGCTCGTTGAAGACAACCATCGCTCCGGACGGCCGTCGACGGCAAGAACCGACACGAATGTGGACAGAGTGAGGACACTGCTGAACACAGACCGACGCTTAACCAGTGAAGAAATTGCAGACCAATTGGGGCTGTCTGCATCCAACGTCCAACGCATTATTTCACAGGATTTGGCCATGCGCAAAGTGTGCGCCAAGATGGTGCCGAAAATTCTGAGTGTCGACCAACAGGCAACGGCCAAATACGGCGTTGCCACGTTGCCGCACCCGCCCTATTCTCTCGATCTGGCACCACCGGACTGCTTCTTCTTCCCCCTGATGAAAAAACAGCTCAAGGGACGACGTTTTGACTCGATAAAGGCCGTTCAAGAGGCTTCGACGACATCCCCAAAGAATTTTTCCAGCGGGCGTACGGGGAATGGGAGCAACGTTATACTAAGTGTGTAGCAGCTCAAGGAGCATACTTTGAAGACTATTAAGTCGATGTAAGTATATCGTCCATAAAATTCTTGTAAAAAAATCAGTCCAACCACTTTTGGGTGCGACCCTGTATAAGATGTATACGACGATGGGTGAAAAGGAAGAATTTGGTCTCAATATCGCCCAAATAAAGAGCACTATCTATCTATCTCTATCGCTGACACACATCCCATTGACTCATTCACTGAGCGTCCACAAGAACCTTTCCTGCCTCTTTCCAATTTCTTTCAACAACTGCAACTCTACCACGCCTGCCCTATTTTTCTTCCTCTTCCTCCATGTTACTGACTCCATACCTTTCCATACATCTCAAAAATCTGTAATCTACGCACTTATTTTCTTCGCAACTAACACCTCTCCTTGCCAGCTTTGTTAGTTTAGTTTCGCCAGCTAGTTTCGATAACTATTATCATCACTATCGTTTCGCTATTATTTTCTTCACTGTCATGTTCATTTTCGTTTAAATTTTGCTGAATATTAAATGGCCCTTTGTCGCCTACTCAC
Source organism: Hetaerina americana (assembly GCF_022747635.1). Lineage (NCBI taxonomy): Eukaryota > Metazoa > Arthropoda > Insecta > Odonata > Calopterygidae > Hetaerina > Hetaerina americana. The sequence goes on along the minus strand of NW_027286874.1, from coordinate 19,735,868 downwards.
TGTAGTTAAGAGAAAACTTGTATTTGTTACTTTTTAAAATTGTACCAGCGGATTGCAAAATCATGCGCTCGCATGGGAAATTTCAAGGAATAGATAACGTCCGCCGACTGGCTCGCCGCTGCAGTATGTGAATACTGTTTCAAGTCACACATTAGGGAAATGTAGGAGTATGGTTAACCCCGAAGAGTGGGGAAATTTTTAAAGAAAAGTTTGTAAAATGAGGGATATCTGCGACGTGCAAAATATTTTTACTCTTTATTTCATGTACGACAACTGGTTACCGGATTTACGACTTTGGTGCTCTAAGCCGGATTCTTTTCGCAATTGAGGCAATCTTAACATACCATACAAGTGATGAGTTCGAAATTGATTCAATATTATACGAAGGATGCTATTAATATTTTCGGCCTAATAATGAAAACACGGTAATTTATTGTTGAAAATGGCTTTATTGTTTTTAGAGGTATTTTCCAAGATAATCAATACACTTTTTCATGCGCTCGAACCAATATTCGTAAAATTTCTACCCCTCCGATTGAGGTACCTCCAAAATATGGTTTTGAATGCATCAACGGCTTCTTCAAGCGCCGGAAAACGTTGGCCACGTAATTTTTTCTTGATAAACGGGAATAAAAAGAAGTCATTTGGTGCTAAATCAGGGCTCTACGGGGGATGAACCATCAACTCGACGTTTTGGCCAGTCAAATAGGTAGTTGTTTCAGCCGATCTGTGAGAGCTTACATTGTCATGAGGAAGGATGATCATTCGGTGCCGCTTCTTTTTTCCGTATTTCACCAAGCACTTCTGGCAAAAAAATGCTCGTGTACCATTCAGAATTCGCGGTTCTACGTTGCTCTAACGGTACGGTTGCTACATGCCTAGTTATTCCGAAGAAACAGGCGATCATATGCTTCGATGTGCTTCGTGCCCGAATCACTTGTGCTGATTTGGCTCGTCTTAGAAGGACCATATTTTGTTTCGGGTTCAGAGATCCAAGATTCGTCACTTGTACAGATGTTATGCACAGCTTTTGATACCCCAAGATTGAATTTCTTGAGCCTTATTTGCACCAATTGACACAAGCATCTTTTTGAGCTTTTGTCAAATTATACGGGATCCAACGCGAACAAATTTTGTTTTTTCTACAAACATTTTTCTCTAAAACAAGCCTCTCTTCGTTTTCGTATATTTCATTCTTCTCCTCATTCCGTCCAGCATTCCTATCCTTTTTCTGCCCTTTCCATACGCATAGAACCAAGATTCGTCACCAGTGTAAATGTTAAACTTACACAGCTTTTGTCAAATTATGTGGGATCCAACGCGAAAAAATTTTGTTCACAGCCAAATGTTCATGCAATATCTTACTGATGCTCGTCATACTAATTCCCAAGGATACTTCAATCTCACGATAAGTCACATGACGATCTTCATTCACTAGTTCTTGCACACCGTCAATGTTTTCTGGCTCAACTGATTTTGGACGACCTTCACGACTTTCGTCGCTGAGCGAACGGCGGCCATGATGGAATTCGTTATACCAGCGTTTCACAGTGGCGAAGAATAGGGCTTCATCGCCAAAAGTGAGATTAAGTTGATCGATGCACTTGATAATCTTTATAATCCACGTCGAAAGTCGTAAAAAATCATTGCCCAAAAGTGTTCACGAGTTAACTCCATTTTTTCGCGGAGACAAAAATTTTCAAGTCACTGTAAACAGCACAAGTTGTAATCAAACTACAAAATGTTCTGATGAAGTTAAAAGGGTCAAATTTGCAGATGGAAACATCAGATGGCGCCTAAAGCACTTGGTGTTGTTAAGGCTCAAAATATAAATGGCAACCCTCGTATTGAATCTTTCGCAAGGTGTGGCCTATCCCGATAATTAAAATTAAAAATTCCTTAAGCTAACCCTACTGCAAACCGGCTTCATTCCGACGGAGAGACTTATTTTCAATTGTTTCAATTCGGGCACTCCCGTTTTTACTATTGGGTTTACTATTATGATTTTTTTCTAATCGCTATGATGGTATCAATGAGACTTTAAAGTTTCGCTGCGTACCTAATGTTTTTAGCATCACTAACCTCCCATGATACGCATGTCGTCTTCTTCGTTACTTGAAGAATACGTAGGGCAGCCCTCGCATCTCTGGCGTCAGCGATTTTCATAAACATGAAGTTTAATTATTTGCGCACGAACTAGAGTTAATCTACTTCAGTGTAATGAATGACACTCTCACTTGGCTTAACATCTTGGCAGGGATTCGTAATTATTGCAAGAAATTACCTGTGTATCAGGAAAAACAACAATATTCGCAACTATTACTACCGTTTACTTTGTCATCAATAGAACAATATGCACTCTGAAATTCGAATTGCGTAGGTTTTCACCCATTTACTTTAATAACAATGACTTAGTGCGACGTAAATGGCTCACCTGCAGACGATTACTATTAAATTATGAATATTCATCCAGCTAAAAATAACAATAATAATTCCAAACAACTTGAAAGTTAATAAATAAAGTAAACTTTGGGATTCTTATGATTTGTAATATTACATAAGAAGCTACAGTTTTGTCTTGCAGAAAAGAAGTTCTGTTCAAAATCTAACCAGATTATTTACATGTAATAAAAATGTTCAAAGTATAATATCCTAATGCTGAGGTTAATAGTATGGGTTATCTTCCTCACAAAAAACACAACACATACAGACACATGGGATCTGGCAGCATCATTCGAAAAACGTCTTCAAGGGACGTCAAAACATGTACTTCTGTTAAAGCCCCGCAGTTAACATATACACGTACGCCTTCACAACACCCCGCAAGCCACCCCAGGGGTAAGAGTTGAGGGTTTTAGTACACCAGGAGTTCATATATAAATATTCACATGCGTAAATTTAAATATATATTTCACAAGCAAAAATACATGCACACAGACACACATACTATCATCTAAATCATGAAATAATGGATGCGTTCGAGTAATTCAAAATTTTATTTTTGAATCGGGAAAGAAGAGTGGTTACGCCTGAATTTGTTATGATTATGTATCTTGCGAGGGAAGCACGAATACTTGAACATGTCAGTGGTGGTGGAGCTATCTCTCTCATTTTATCTTGGTGGTATTATTTGTAAATGTTATGTGGGACCATTATAACTCCCTCGGTGTCCCTGATAAACTCGGTTGTTCTGTACCTCTCTAATAGTCTTAGTCTTACTTGCTCTCTCCATGACTCCAGGGGCTCCCATATTAATTTATCCAGTATACCCGTCACGCTTAATCGTTTCTCCTAGAAATTTTTAACGAACCTAGCGGACTTTATCTGAACTTTTTCCAATCCCTCAATTAACGTTTTCTCTCATGTATTCCAAATGCGGTCTAAATGAAGTGAAGTAACATCTCTCTCCTACTCTTTCATTATATTTTTCTATAACCCGCTAATGAACCTTAGTTTCTTTAAAGCTCACCCGTATATTTTTCTAATGTGAGTATCTCAAGAAAGGTTTGATCTATGTGTAACATTTATGTATTTACCTGTTCTTAATTGCTTAATTCAAGCCCCTATATTGTACACTGAATATTTTCCCCCCCGTTTCTTTTATTTCAAAACTTTAGTTCCCTACATTTTCTAATGTATATCTAACTCCCATTCTGTATACCACTCCGATGTCAGTTCTAAATCGCTTAAGAGTAGCCCGCGATCCGTTGGTAATTATAATTTTACTTACAGGTAGCTCTGTAAGTTTTTCGCAGAAGAAATAAATTTGATAGAAATGAATTGGGGGTTTTGCAATTGAAATTTGTCCATAGGCTGTAAAACCGAATAATTCTGCAAATCACATTTAAAAAGAGCCACCTTCTAAAATTGATCGATGAATCACTTTTTATCTACATACTGTTACGGTGGTAGACCTCGAATGGCGCTAAGAAAAAAAAATAATTATTGTGGACGAGTATAAACGACTGCAGGATTTGGAAAACAAATTTTAAATTTGAGACCAGTGTCTAAGTGAGTGAAAATCTTCATATCTGCTGCTTAGTGAAGAACGAAAGAACTGCCAAATGCGTCGGACTATTTCACATATTTTAAAATATTGTGATACCGATTTTGCTGGTACGTATACAAGGTGTAACTTACAAGTCTACAATACGTAATTTATTTCTAATATGCTGAATATATATGCTCCCCGCTGACTTTAAATGAGTTATATTTGATACTTATTTGAACGTAGAATACAAAAACCAAATCTAGATTTGGTTTTTATATTCTAGTTTCTGATTGCGGCAAACTCGGCCGCCCGGACCGCTGCTTATGTGGACGTTTTCGAAGCCATCAAAAACCCCCTGCACCCCTTCCGCACGTTTTTGATGTCCATTCACTTCTCACCGTACACTTCCACTAAATGGCGATGAATTTATATCGTAGATGCAGTCGTCAGTTGGCTTCGTGACGCGGCGGGAGAAAGGTACGACGCCGGTATTAAAAAGCTAGTTACAAGGATGCAAAAAGTAATTGATCGTTGAGGGAACTATGTAGAAAAATGGCTAAATGCTCAACCTTTCCAACGATGCACGCAAAGTTGAGAATAAATTCGATTTTTCTTGAAAAAATAGGAGACTTTACGAATCGCCCTCGTATTTCTGATACTGAAAAACATTATTATACGAAATTGCATGAAAATCAGAGCCGATTTCGAGAAACAAATATTATAAAATTATTACTTTTAATAGAGTATAGTTTTTAGGTCTTCTTTTTTTAAGGAGATTTGTCCTTTCTCCGTACTTAATATTGGTAGTACTTTCATATTTTTCACGAAAAAAAAACGATTTGCACTTGACTTAAATAAAACCTTAAATAAAAATCGCTGACGCAGGATTGAGTTCATTATGAGTTGATATTAGGAGAGCCCTTATGAAGTTACAGGGCCTCTGCTCGTCTTCATCTACGTTAACGACCTAAGTTCCCACGTCAGCAGCAACCTTAGATTTATTGTAGACGACACAGTGATATATAGGGTTCGTCCGGAAAATAAGTGTACTGAGCTCAGGAAAAAAAATTTATTACACTTTTACATATCTTAAGCTAATATTCCTCAAAATAGGACCCTTGTGAGTCGATACACTTGTTCCAGCGGCGTTCCCATTCCTGGAACGCTCCCGCGAAGGCATCATCGGGAACCTCTCGAAGACACGTCGTCACGGCCTCTTTGACGGCGTCCAAAGTCCCGTATCGCGTTCCTTTCAAACTCCTCTTTATCTTCGGGAACAGAAAGAAGTCCGGTGGTGCCAAGTCCGGGCTGTAGGGCGGGTGCGGCAGCGTTGCCACGCAGTGCTTGGCCAAGAAGTCCGACACGACAAGCGCGGTGTGAGACGGCGCATTGTCGTGATGCAGCCGCCAGATGTTTTTGATCACTGGCCGGACGCACATTGCACTGCTCTGCTACATTTTTGGCACATTACACTGCTCTGCTATCATCCGAACACTAAGACGACGATCAGAGTTCAGTACATCGCGAACTTTTCGCACATTTTCGTCGGTGAGTGTCGTTGATGGGCGTCCAGGCCGTGGTTCGTCGTCGACCTCTTCTCTGCCCTCCACAAACATCTTGTGCCACCGAAAGATCATGTTTCTGGACATGGCTGACTCCCCGTAAGCCTGGTTAATCATACCGACAGTTTCGGTAGACGATTTCCCAAGCTTTACCGCAAATTTGATGGAATAACGCTGCTCCAAAAACTTCGGCATCGCGTTCCGTGAGGTGGGTCGAGCGTGGAGGTTCGCGTTAACAGAGCTCCTCACTACACCACAGCTCAGAGCCGACTGCCTTTTTCAGCGTCGCTTGCTAACATACCCCCCTCCAATCGCAGCCCGTCAGAGCGGTGCTGGGCGCGCCTGGAGCGGCGGGAAAAAATCAGTACACTTATTTTCCGGAAAAACCCTGTACGCTCTCTACTCTTATATGTTACAATGCTTTCATGAACAATAACCACTTTAAACAGCCAAACACCTCTAAATTCTCGAATTAAAGGAAGGCACATTATTTTTGCGTATTTAGTATTCATTTCTACATACTATATGTGTTCATTTCTACTTTAGTACGACACGTATCGTTCCCTTTCTAAGCCTAAAGCGATCGCTTCGTAAATATTTGTTTCTCTCCTTTTGCAATATTTTGGAGAAAATCATTGACAGAAAACGTCTTGTAACAAATCTTGTTATATGGGACAAGCATCATACGCCTCAATGTACTCAAATACTCCTCGCTTAAAATATCGAAGCCATTTTTGCCTTTCTCGAGACAATCCACTGATTTGATTGCATATATGTTTGTCACACATCCCAAAATGTTAGTGTTTACGTTTTTACTACTTTCGGTAAACTTTCTTAATTGGAACAAGCTAGTCTATAAATGGTTACAGAAAGGGAAAAAAAGCGTACGCTCTCAATGGCGCAGAACCGGTTTCAAAAGTGTTCGAAATACTAATTCGAAAATGATTTATCCTGTTTCAATAGGGTATTTCTCGTTCTAAAAGACTTTTTAACCAATTTGCAAATGCTATTTACGGGTTCAAAAACTCTTTTCTTGATTTCCGACACGTTTTTCTCGGTATAAAATACGTTCATTTAAGTTTCAAAAACAATTTTTCACGTATCAAGTTACAATTGCCATCTTTATTAAGTCCATTATTATTCCTTCTCTCGCATGACTATCGCAGATTTTTTTATGTATTATGATGTTTTGACATTTTGATTAGTAATGAGGGTATTTTTTCCATCTCTGGTGTTTTATTTTATGCCTTTATTGAAGCCAATGTCCTCAGGGCTCTATAGACAACTTCTATTTACTTTTACTCGCACGAAATGATGCTGCACGTCATCGCAAAGAGGATTAATACATTCGTCTCTGGCATTGAAATCTCTCGGATGATTTAATTCTCAATCTTTTACAACGCTTAATCTTTGTAATCCTTCATCACTTATTGTTTCCCTCTCTCTCTCTCTCTCTCTCTCTTCTCTATTAGATCGGTACTTTTTTCATGATATATGTGTCCTTTACTCAGGTTTCCTCCGGCATACTACCTTGATCAAAAAGTTCCCGGAATAACCACCGTGTGGCGCTCCCATCGTTCCGATTTGAGTTCTGTTTTTTTGTTAAATTGGTACATCTGTTGTTGATATTCCCTTTAAATCTTAGTGGCATAACTTGACATTTGCAAAAGTTACGTAGCCAAGAGTACACCTATCTCTGTGTGTGTTGGCGATTTTTTACAATTGCAGAAATGGATTTAAATTTGCAACAACGACCTTGTATTAAATTTTGCGTAAAAAACGGATTTAGTGGCGCACGGACGTTGGAAATTTTGGAAAAGTGTTTCGGCAACGATTCTCTAAAAAAAACGGTCGTTTACCAGTGGCACGAGCGGTTCAGAAGTGGTCGTGAGTCAATCGAAGATGATGAACGCAGTGGCAGACCATCGACATCGAAAGTCGGTGAAAAAATTGATAAAGTAAAAGAAATGTTGGTCAATAACCGCAAATTAACCATCAGAGAAATAGCGGAGGACTTGAACATTGCCTATGGATCCGCCCAAGACATTGTGGTTAATGATTTGGGTTTCCGTCGTGTGGCATGCCAAAAGACCTCAATTTCATGCAAAAAAGAGACCGTGTTGACGTCGCAAAAGACATGATTTGCGAGGCTGAATCCGATCCCACATTCATCAAAAGGATCATTACTGGAGACGAGACGTGGGTTTATGAGTACGACACGCAATCCAGACATCAGGCAAGTAAATGGCGTTCACCAAATGAGCCGAGACCAAAAAAACCACGTCGTTTTCAGTCAAAAAAGAAGGCAATGCTGACGGTTTTCATGGATTACAACGGTGTAGTGCATCATGAATTTTTGCCAGAAGGCCAGACAGTAAACAAAGAGTATTATTTGGGCGTTATGAGACGTTTGCGTGAAGCAATTCGCCGAAAGAGACCAGAAATGTGGGCAGAAAACTCGTGGATTTTGCACCATGATAACGCACCGTCGCACAGTGCTATCATTATTCGTAATTTTTTGACGAAAAATGCAACAAATACCATCCAACAGCCACCGAATTCACCTGATTTGGCTCCCTGTGACTTCTTTCTGTTCAATCGAGTTAAAAAACCATTACGGGGAACGCGTTTTAGCAGCCGAGAGGAAGTAATGGAAAAATCGCAGGAAGCACTGATGGACATACCGAAAACCGAATATAAAAAATGTTTCGAGGATTGGATCAAGCGCTGGCATAAGTGTGTTGCAGTCGATGGGGATTACTTTGAAGGGGACAATATAGATTTAGATGAATAAACTTGTATTTTTAATTTTCTGAATAAATTCCGGGAACTTTTTGATCAAGGTAGTATACTTCCTTTCGCGGATTCCAATATTCTACCTTTCATATCTCTCCATCTTCTTTTTAGACAACATTTTTTTATTTGCTTTTTCTGGTACCGATTGGAAAGTATTTTCTGACTTATGTTTCTTCAAGTTGCTACTAGTCCTTCATTCATTTTATTAGTTTTTAAATTTTAAGTGCCACTGGAATAGTAGGTATTCTGTTCACTGTCGATATCTGCCACTGGTTAGCTCTAGGAATTCTTTAAGACATTCCTCTTTCCACTTCTGCCATGTTTTATGAGTGGTGATAGTTGTGGGCGTTCCTCTGAAAAAGCATTGGATAGTGATGGGAGATTGGAACGCGACGGTAGGGGAAGGAAGAGATTTTACGTGAATACCATGCCATGAATAAAAAGACCGAATTGGTTCTCACATGATCTAATTTTTCTCCCTTTTGCTTCCTGCATAGAATATTATTTCTGTCGAGATATGGGCAAAACATTATAATTTCTAAGATTTTTCGGGTTACCTTTGCTATAGCATTAGCCTGTAAGTATTAGAATCCTCCATATTCCGAGTTATTAGTCGAATCACATATTGAGGCAGTAGAGTACGGTTTGGAACAAAGACTGTCCTTGGGAGAAAGCAATAGAGTTATGTAGGAGAGAGGGCTTAATTGTAACGTACTCTTGGTTAGGACACCACAACAAACGTTGGTACACATGGAAAATGCCCGGGATTCAAAGATACAATTGGATTACATTGTGGATAGGCACAGATTAGGGCAGAGCTTGATTAATACAAACAGTTTCCCGGAAGCGCATATGGATTTATAATGTAAATTAGTACCAATGTAGTTTAATGTCAGATTCTGTCCGACGAGACAGGGAAGAGGCTGAAGACAGAATATATCAGAAATAATCATGACGAGAGGAAAGAAGTATCGACGGGCAGTAAGGAAAATTATTAGTGAGGAAGAGGAAATGGGTACAATAAAAGAAAACGCGGATAAATGGATATCTAAAGCTGAAAAACAAAACTAAGAGAACTGGGATACGAAAAGAGAAAGCCATGGATTACAGACGAGATGATTAGAGAGATAGACGAGAGAAGGATATGGAAGAATATAAACACAGTGTTAGATAATTTAGAAAAAAAGTATAAAGAGTCATATAATCGATGGAGACGGGTAACAAATAGACCGAAAAAACCGTGGGGAAAGACGCAGTACGGGTATATAACGTTTCGTGACAACTAATAACGGTGCAAAAAATTACTAGCGTAACGCCTAAAAAAAGAATTATAAATGATAGTTGTTCATTTTTTGAATAATCCTGTGCTTTTAGTCTGGAGAAAAGTTTCAAATTTTATCGATTTTTATTAACATGGAAATGCGTGAATTGACACAAGAATGACCTAATTTTTTGAGCACTTCCATTTATATATATATTTATTTTTTTATTTTCTCGTTCAGATACAGGAAATTCGTCTCTTACTTCTCTGCATAAAAGTATCATATGCTAACCAATATCTTGTATGTAGTGGAAAATCCTGTTCCAGAATAAATGATTTCCATCCGTATCCCTCACTCGAGAGTGAATTGGGCAGGTGGGACGGACCGGTAGGAAGGTACCGCAAAGTGTTACACTTATATAACTCAACATGGACGGAAGACTTTCCTTTTACCTGGTTGGTGCCTGCAGGATGAAGCCATATTCCGTCTGCCGTAAGAACGTCTGGTACCCTGACTGCTCTGACAAAGGAGCATTCATGGAACTGGAATAGGTTGCTGTTAGCACGGGTTCACTGACTGTTAAAATATTTTAAAAATTATTTTGGGTTCATATCTCTGTGCACTAGTTTGTTTTTTGACTTTCTCCTCAAGAGGGATTAGTTCCATTTTTATGGCGTTCTAATGAGCTGCTTTGATAAATGCTTGCTGAAAGAGTTTAATTTTGTACTTACTGGTATATTTTGACGTGTTCAAAATGGCTCCATGAAAAATTTGCCTTTTTAAAACATAAATATATTCCTAATATTGTTATTATGTATTTATTCCCATTCACGAAGATGTTAAATGATAAATCTTTTTATTCAAAATGTTAAGAAACCTGGGAGAAAAAGAGGGAAAAAAGTTAAATATTACTTTTTTTAATCAAAAAGAGGCAGGAAAGATAGATGCAGAAGGTTTTGATTGATAATGGGATGTTGAAGATGGTGATAGAGGGGAATGCCATGCAAGGGAGGAAGGGGCATGAGTAGGATAGGGGGCTGAATTTATATTTTTTTTCTTTTTCATTTCATCAAAAAAGTCTCTTCTCCGGAGGAGGCCGACTGGGAAAATATTTCCCTTCCTTTGCGATGGAATGAAGGGAGGAAGGGAGTAAATGGAAATGAAGAGGTGTTAATTGTAGTTTAGGACGTCGGGTCCCTATTTGTGAAGAGATACAAGAGTTACTGTACCGTTTGGTAGCTTGTGCCCATCAAAAACCTACCTTTATCGTTAGATTACCAATAGTAATAATAAATACTTTCTTAAATCAATGAGAATTTGATCCAAATTTTGCGGATGAGTGAAAACAAAATTGATGCCCTTGACGAATTGTTCTGCGTTAATAAGAATTTGTTTGATGGTAAAGTCTCCCATTTCATTCTTCTAGGTCGTTATGCTCTAATGAAGCGCTGGACTTTTTGCTAAATTCAATTCTCGTAGAATGTCTCGTGTGATAAAGTTGGAGGTGCGATTTGACAGCAAAAAAATAAGCGGGTTACACTACTTACACATAGTTTGGCCAACATTCGGAAGTTACGTAAAATTACACGCTATTTCAGAATGCTCATGAAAATATTACAACTACTCGGTATCAATGGCTGAATTTAGTCCGCAAATGGAGCCAATTATCAAGATTTCAGAAGTTTTCGGGTGAAATTAGGAGTGAGTAGATGTAATAAGTATATTAGTAATAATCTTGTCGTGTGAAAGAGATTTAGCTTGAGGTAACTGCGGTATTCAGTGTTTTTGTCAACGAAAATACCAGAGAACCCTGTTCCGAAGATATTTAAAAAGAAATTATCAATGTAACATCAGATATAACATCAAACTATTACGATGAATTTTTCAACCTAGTAATTTAAGTTTTAGACATAGCGACAAAAATGGACGCAGTAAAATTGTAATTGTCTCCTACAAATATAGTCGAGTTAAGAAGGAAAAGAGAATTTTAAAAGGAATAATGTGCGATATGAATTGAAAAAATTAATTACTGGGCAAACAACTAAACAACTATGGTTATCTATTACTATCTCTTTCAGTTTTCAATGGTTAAAGATATTTTTTCTTTATATGTACTCTTCACATATTATGAAAATGTACATTTTGAGATGCTCGAACGTGTTCGAACACTGTAGCACTATTTAGCAATATTGAACGGATTAATTTATAAGAAAATCATTTCTCCTTCTCGAAGATGATGAAAAGAGTTTACTAAATCCGCTTAATGATTAAATATTAATTATATCCACTCCTCAGGACGTGAAAATGTCGCGAAGAGACGAAACTCTGCGGAAGTTTCCTCCATCATCCTCTTGCTTGGTTACTTGAAATTTTATGTGTAGCAGTACACCGCCATCTTTGGCCTCATCCTCTTCTCTTCCTATTTTTTCACACGCAAATTCCCAAAACCTTTCCTTCCATTCGTGTTTCTCCCTAAGCATCCTAGAATCCCTACCCGATTCAGCCACCAAATGGAGGTGAGAACTCGCAAATCCGTGTACATATTAGGATTCCGATCTTTTGGAATCCCCCGACTCAACTGTCACCATTAGATCCCTTCCTATGGGAGTGTCGTTTTACGTGTTCTCTATAAACATTTTTCTGTTTTACTGTGCCCTCCAAATATTATATTGCTCTCGTGAGTGCATCTACGTACATCCACATGTTTACACACACACACACACGCAAACACACACACACACACACACACATATATATATATATATATGTGTGTGTGTGTGTGTGTGTATATATATATATATATATATATATATATATATATATATATATATGTGTGTGTATATATACATACATATATATATATATATGTGTATATATATACACACATACATATATATATATATATATATGTGTGTGTGTGTGTGTGTGTATGTATGTGTGTGTGAGTGTGTGTGTTTCGGGTTGATTACTGTGTTTATAATAAATATATATATGGGATGGGAGGGACACACACACATACATATATATATTTATATATATATATGTATGTGTGTGTGTCCCTCCCATGGACTATAACCTTGACGTGGCGGAAGGGCTTGTGCGTTCCGATGACCCCTAGAGCTGTGCTGGCGGGAGTAATAATTATTGTTCCTGGTAGGGTCACCGATGCCAGATAGGTCGAAGGTTAGGAGTCACGTCATCCCACGAAACCCTTGAAAGGGAAAACCAGCAGCAGCAGGACAGAAGACGCAGGAGAAGAAGACCAAATTATTTAGAATAGGAACGTGGAATGTTAAGACAATGATGAGGACAGGGAAATTGGAGAATGTTAAGCGAGAGATGGAAAGGGGAAGTATAGATATTTGAGGTCTATGCGAGGTGAGATAGAAGGATTGCGGGGATTACTGGAGTGATCAGTATAGAATAATATATAGCGGCGGGGAAGAGAGCCAACGAGGGGTTGCCATAGTATTAAATGAAGAGATAGGAAAAAGCGTAGTCAACATAGAGCACGTAACGGATAGATAAAAGTACTACTAATAGAGATAAAAGCGGAACCGACGAACTTGGTCATTGCTCAGGTATACATGCCACCGAGCAACCATAAGGAGGAAGACGTCGATAGAATATACTATCAGTAAGAGGATAATCGCGTATCATTTATAGCTTTGCGCATTAAAATACTTAGTTACGAACGGTCATTTAAGGACATAATTATTATTGCCATGCCAACACAATGAAAAACTAACCCATGAAAAAATAAAATATATGTTTGCATTGGGTGCATTTGCATTGCGGGGATAGTGCATTCACCCACGTACAAGGCAGGACAGAAGTTACAGGAGAGGCGGTAGATAATGTTTTTTGAAGCGGCGGTGGCGAACGAATAACTCTTGGGTTGGAATATGGTAGCAAGGGAGGTGGCGGGTCGAAAAAGATGGCAACATTTGCGGCGTGGGCGGCTGAATCGTGCGAAGAGGGTCGGAGAAGAGACAGAGGGGCCCGCAGGTGTTCTTGTGGATTTCAAGATGTATCGTTAGTTTGACGGGCGCTCAAAAGAAACGGAGGGACAATGTGGGTATAAGAGTGATGTGGACTGACTTTTATGAATAATTAGGAAGACTTAACGAATTATATGTTTAATTTTGTGGGTTCGGGGAAAGAAAGTGGTGATTAGGTTAGAGCATTTTGGGTGGTTTGGTTAGAGGAGAGGAGTATATCGAGTTGAATGCTCCAGGATTTCATTGTTCAATAGTTTTTCCGGGTACTCGCGTTTCCTGAGATAGTCGTGTAGCCGGTCCATATTTTTCTTTTATTGTACCGTTTTATATGTGATGGGTGGAAGCTCTTGAGTGAAGGCATTGTTGGTTGTTGTTCGGTTTAATCTGGACGGAGGTGTTAAATTTATGGGTCTGGAGGTGAATGAGGATATTGAGGAAACTAATATTTGAATCAGATATAGATGACCGATACCGTGAAGAAGGAGTTGAGAGAGGAAATGAAGGAGGATAAAGTTTCGTGTCCGTGGGACCAAAGGAGGAAAATGTCGTCAATGTAGCGGGCCCAGAAGAGTAGTTTAAGGGTTTGTTGGTGGAGAAAGGTGTGTTCGAGTTTGCCCTAAAAAGATGGGTGTATGCAGTAGCCATACGCGTGTCCATTGCAGTTTAGTTTATAAGTACATTTTATTGTTGAAATTAAAGGCATTTTTGTAGTACAAGTTGAGCCAGTTCGATGGTTCGAGGAAATCTGTGGACGTAGTGTGTGGTTTGGTTCGTACGGAGAGGTAATATTTGAGTGATTCTAGGCCTTCTTTGTGGGGAATGGAGGCGTAGAGAGAGATGAAGTCTATTGTGGCCATGACAATGCTCGTGTTTTGAGGAATTTGGATGGAATGTAAATGTTCCAGAAAGTGGTACGAATCTTTGATATAAGATGGTAGGGAAGTGACTATGGGTTGAACGTAGTTGTCTATTAATGCGGAGATTCGTTCAGTGGGTGAGTTGATAATGGAGACCATGGGGCGTCCGGGGTTGTTGGTATTGTGGTAGCAAACAGAATTGAACTCTAAAGTGAAGCGAGCGGGTGGTTGCTGTGACGCTCTCGATCTGCAGCCTTGTTCCGAGGATTGATCGTGGACCTCTGGTTTGTAGCCGAGTGGAAGGCATCATCAGAGGTTGCGTGCTTTCAGCAGGGATATCGGGGCGTCCTTCGTCAACCTTCAGCCGGCGATCCAATCGTGTACGAACCCCCTGAACCGTACTGGTCTGATGTCTGAGGCCGCCAGATGTGTAGCGGGTAGGATACTCGAGCACTGCAGGGCTTTTTTAGATTAAAGGGCAGGGCAGCGTGCAGGTCAAATAGTGGTTCTCTAAAATCTTCTTTGCGAAATTATTTAGCTTTAAGTGAAGAGTAGGTCAGTGCTAGCAATAGTTTATGAAACATGAATCAGATATCATCGGACGGAATATTTTATAAGGAATTCCGCATTAATAAGAAAACGATCCTCGTTAAAAATTCGAACAACCGTAATGTCAAGGAAATATTACTTGTGTTGGTAGTCAATTTCCGAAGTTTAAAAAACAAAGTCGCTAACCTTAGTCAAAGCACAGGCGCCGATATAATTATCGGAATAGAAATCTGGTTATCCACTGATATTGCCGACGGTGAAATTTTCCCAAAGCCGTTTCCCATTTACAGAAATGACAGAACAAATAAAATCGGGGGCGGTGTCTTTATTGCAGTTAAAAATTCTTATGTCAGCAGGGCTGAGGTAGAGAATGCGTTCCAAAAGTAATGCTTTTCTTTTTTTAAGTAATTGAATGAATGGATTTGTAAAAACCCTTGATATCCTTCTAAGTACTGTCCTTGGGCCTCTACACATTTTTTCCAGCGACTATTCCATGACCGGTACGCGCCCTGGAAGGTGTCCTCGGAGACTTCTCGCAAGGTCTTCGTCACGGCTGATTGGATCTCTTCTATGAACGAAAAACGCGTTCCTTTCAGGGTTGCCTCAATCCGAGGGAGCAAACAGAAGTCTGCTGGGGCGACGTCAGGACTATAGGGTGAGTTGGCAGCGTTGGCACCTGGTGTTTGGCCAGGAACTTGCGGACTCGTAGGGCGTTGTGGCAAGGCCCGTCGTCGTGATGGAGTTGCCTGGTTGCGGAGATGTCTTTTCTCGTCCTGATGACCCTTTTTCGGAGTCTTTCTAGCACATCCGCGTATTAGGCAGCGTTAAATCCCTGTTTTTTAGGAACAAACTCCCAATGGGCCACTCCTTTGCTGTCGAAAAAGACAATGAGCATTGTTTTCACTTTTTAATTGCTCATTCTTGCCTTTATGGGCTTGGTGGACTGGTCGGCGTGCCATTCAGAGCTTTGACGTTTTGTTTCTGGGTTTTATTAAGAAATCAAGGTTTTATCACCAGTGATCACGTTGTACAAACAATCAGGTTCGTTTCAATGCGTTGCAAAAGTTCACTTGGAATTTCCGCTCGGTTGGTCTTTCGTGACACGGTCGGCGCGCAGAGGTTTACAATAACTGTCGTTCTGCCGCTTTCACAGCTTCTTGGAGAACACTAAGACCGGTATCATGGCAAAGCTTAACGTTTTCCCCACCGAATCCTGGTAATTTAATCCCACTGAGCCCCAAGGGAGCGGCGTGGGAAATTCAATTCCATTATTTTTAAAGGTACCCTGTAATTCCAGGGAAAGCGTTTGGTGCTCAATTAAAAGTCCTTAATCCAAAAGAATTCATGGATTCTTATTTAACATACCGCCAGTCGACAGATACAGTCAATACTAGAACTAGATCAGCAAATCGAAGGTTTGTTATCCCAAAATAATGATCGCGACGTTATAACCGGAGGAGCTTTCGAGTTCCAATCTATTTACTGGAACACACCTTGTTTTAAAACGGGGGGTAAAGACAAAGATATCTGCGAATCGCAATTGAATTCTTTTACGTTGAACTCATTGCATCAACTTGTCACTTCTACCGCGTCTACCAACTAGGGGCGATAATATTCTTGATTTGTTAGCAACGAATATTCTCGAAAAAGTCTAAACTATGAACGGAATTAGTGACCACAGGGCAATGAATGCTAAGTTTTTACTACATGGGGATCGAAATAAAAAGCTTTAAAGGAACTAAAAAAACGAACTAAAGGGGGAATATATTCAAAGTCCTTAAGAGAGTGTTTTGCAGTAATGTTCCAAGATTGTTAATGAGTTGAAGGAAGAAAGTACCAAGTCCAGAGAATTATAGAGATCAGAAATTTAAAAATATTTTTAGTCTAGGAGAGCCCCAGTACTAAACCATCGAATTGTGGAGTCCATGACATGAATAGGAATTAGAAATAGCAGAAATATTTCAAGTCCAGAAGAGCATTTTGGTCAGTTAACATAAATCACCATGAAAAATCACCATTTTTCCAATAAATCTTTATTGCATTAAAACACATACACAATTTTATTGAGTAATAATTTTATCAAATTAAAAAGTATCAACGAATGTTAAAATAATGAAATATGGATTGTATTTTTATTGTCTTTAGGCAACGAAACTAATACGGGAAGAGCAACGCCGTTCGGCCATTATGGACGATCAAGAGATGGACGAGAGTCGGCGCCAAGCGTGTACATGTCCGAGCACAGCCGCTTTTTGGGCGGCGAACCCGGTCATGGGTACGTCATCACTCGAGGGCTGCAGCGTAGAGCCAGTACCAGTGGCGGGAAGGAGACGGATGCTGCATTCGAGGGCCGCCTCCCCTTGCCCACGTCACCCGTGGCACCTCGGAGCCTTACAGCCGGTGGTAGAGGACAGTGATCTGTTGCAGTTATTCACTTCAATATTAACTGTTTAATAAAAAGTGGCGTTGTAAATGATAGTAGGAGGCGATTCGCGCTTACAATTATTCTTTGACTGTATTAACATTGACCCATTTAATCATTATATGTATTGTTGTGTATATCTGACTATTGTACTGTACCAACTCACAATTGTAACATTTTTGGGCTAATTAAAGGATTATGATGCTGATTTTCCAAATTGTTCCTTGTTACATTTCCTCCATAACTATCAACATTGGGAAAAGCACTCAATATATAAAAACATGAAAAATTTAGCTCATGGTATATAGGTGATAATGTAAATGTGAGGGAGAGTTGGACGCAGTTTCTTATCAATAACGTTAAGATATGTAAATACATGCATACTATCTTATAACAAAATAATTAACTTGAATATTCAGAAAAATAAAGAGATAAGTAAATAGAAAGAGGAGGAAGAGTATGCAAGTGAGAGGAGAAGGGTGAGTGGCAGGGGATGTGAACAGGAATGTGAGAGAGTAGAGGGGGGACAGAATTAAATATATTATACAAAATGATTATTTAATCAAAGGAATAGATTTTCATTTGCGATATTTGGCTCGATAAGTGGAAAACGAGTTATTTAGCAAGAAAATGGTTATTTTGCAGAGCACGAGTACATTAAATATCATCGTAACAATTAAAAAAACAATTTAGAGAACCTAAAGAAATGCATACAACCACGATACACAGGCGTTTTATGGTCGTTGCAGCATGCAGCGCAGACGGTTGAGGGAGGAAGATATTAATGCACCGAATCCATGAGCATAGAGAATTCATTTAAAAGCCCTATATTTTCTACCACGATGTGAGCATCTTTCCATTCCAACAAGGTGACCATTCGACCTCCATGTGATATGTGACACTGCAGTCCAAGATGGTGAGTAGTTACAGACCGAAGCCAGCGGGATAATGATGCATCAATGCCACGAAGCGTAGGGCGGAATCTGTCACAGCGCAGGAACGAATTAAGAAATCATGATCTTGTCCGCCCCTGGATCGTCACCAACTTCAATCCTATCATACATGCTACGTCATTCGTATTCGGCTTTGCCATCCTAGCCGTCAAAATCCTTGTCACACTGCTTGGAAGGAGCATGTAGATGCCGGCCCTGGATGTGTACCAACCTTCTTTTTTATTGGACCATCGTAACGGTTGACTATAAAGAGGGCCCCCTACTGGGGGCCATGAAAATTTCATCCGTTTTGTCCTATCTCTCACCGTTTCTGAGATATCGTGTCGTGAAGGTTTTTCGAAATTTCGAAAATTTTTAGCCTAGACCCTCTTGGCCTACCGAAAATTCGAAAAGCCTTTAATACGCGATATCTCGGAAACGGTGAGAGATAGAGCAAAACGGACGAAATTTGGGGGGGAATCCTAAAGGGGGGTGTCGGATTTTGCACCCCCTTACATTGCTCCAATCAAAAACAAATTTGGGACATATCCAGGGCCGGCATCCCAAGGGCCGCCATGCTTCTTCCAAACAGGGTGACAGTGATTTAGAGGCCTAGGATGGCATTACTGAATACCATTGGCCTAGGATTGTGGGTAGTGTCAGATCCAGGGGTGGCTAATGACTCTCCCGATGCGAGAGACGCTTTCCATGGTGTGGCATTTTTTTGATTCGTTTCCAATGCGCTGTTCATCATCCAAAAGCCAATCAAAGTGACCTGTGACTACGTTTCAAATCACATTGCTCCCTTCGATCTTATCTTATCCCACCGCTCAACTTGGGGGTCCTTCAGAAAGTCGACCCTGGATCCACCCTGCTTGGGCGGCGGGCAAATAATACTAATCTTTTGCAAGGCATGAAACAGGCGAATCCTCTCAGAAACAGTGCGCCACTACTACAAGTATATCTTGCTACAAGTTCTCCACTGACACCAAGGCAGAACAAAAAATAAAAAACAAAATAAAAATAATGAACAATTTCGGGACTCCTGTATAGTTTTGATTATTTTGATCAATTTATCTTATACTAAATAGGATTGAATATCTATCCTGAGATAATTAATTATATTATGAATAAGATTTTATTACATATTGTATGTTTTATGATTAAAAAAATTCATATAAATATTTAATATAATAATATACGTTTAAATTTCCCTTCTCAAAATTTTTAAACAATTAGATTGAATGTTTTATACATATATAATCATCATACCAAAGACTAAAAATGCAAGCAAACAAACATACTTGCATGATTTTTTTTAAAATTTGCGCGTTTAGATTTATAACAGTTTGATGAAGAGAACCAGAGTGTGAAAGGTAAAAATTTAACTTGTAATGGTCGTATAATTGCAATGCATTAAGAAATGTAACAATAGTTTAAATAATATAAATACTGTGCTTCCCAAAAATTGAGTATGCATTAAGAATAATTGAGAATAGTATATTTTCCTCACTCCCCAGTTGTTCCACTGTTTTCGTTTAGTGAAAACAAGGAAACATCATAAAAATGCATATTCAAGCAGACAAACAAATGGGCTGCAATGAAAAGCAGTGCGATAACCATGAAAGAACATCAACTATGAAGTATTATTCATAGATGTAGCACATGGCAGCAAAATTATTGAAATAAATGCTATCCACATCCCGAGTGAATCTTGACATGAATGGATTTCAAGGCCAATTATGCTCAATAAAAGACACAATTAATTGATTAAACATATGTTCTGCAAGCACACTGGCAATGGGAAGAATAATGAAAGAAAATGTTTGGAATTATTTTCGTATCTATGTTACTGAATAATTTCATTGATTCCTCTTAAATGTGGGCTTGTGTCAATTCTTAATACCTATTATCATATGCTCACATTTTAGAATAATGAAATTATTCAGTAATTGGAATAGCAAAATTACTCCAAACATTCTCATCGTTATAGTACTCATGATACGTTTTAGCAGTTTGCATAATTAAACGATACTGTCTTTGCCTCTCTCGACTCAAATAATACAACATCACACAAATGGAGAAAATGGCAATAATAGTAAAAAACAATTTAAATACTCATAAACAAATATTGATCAGGCTTCTTAAAGCTTCTGTGCCCCCCAAATATGCAAAAAACAAATTCAAATTTGTCTTTTTAGCATCATTTATAAAGAGCGGAAAATAAAAGAATAAATGGTATTATAATTTTCACCTATGGCTTGCATTTTTCATTTTGCCCTCTCTAAGAATGAGGCAATATATGATTACTTCATCTCGACTTCACAATGCCATGTAGCTGTTACTGGCAAAATGTCAATAAAACTTCTCTTTGGTCACGTGCAAGCGTACTTCCATTTAGTTGGACATTTTTTTAAAGAGAATAGAAAGCTTATATATTATGTCTGCCTGACTAAATAGAATGCCACTACTGGGCAAGTCCTAATTTAATATCTATTTGATATTATATTTTAGTCAGGGGGGTTCTCATCAAAAAATGGACGCCATACAGAGTGATGACCCAGCATCAGAATTAGAAAACAAGAACACTATAAAATTGTTAGATGCAATTTTCTGGTTAAATGAGAGAAACAAAATAGAATCATAGTATCTTTCAATACAACAATTTTAGAGTGTAAAAATCATTTGCCTTGACCGGGATTTGAACCCAGATCCCTCAATGTCCGGTCGAGTGCTTTAGCCAGTCAAGCTATCTGAAATTGTTGCATTGAAATGCACATTAGCGGATGACTCTTTTAAAAGTTACTGTTGCGGCATCTCCCACGCTTTCTTTGAAATAGTATCTTCTATTGCAAAGATAGATACCGTCAATGCAACAATTTCAGAGTGTTAAAATCATTCGCCTTCACTGGAATACGAACCCTGATCCCTCAATGTCCGGCTTTGAGTGCTTTAACCAGTTAAGCTATCAAGGCATCCTCTTAAACTCGTCTGGCTTAAACTGGTTTGAAATCCTGGTCAAGCTGAATGATTTTTACACTCTGAAATTGTTGCATAGAAATGCACATTAGCGAATGACTCCGTTAAAATTACTGTTGTGGCATCTTCCTCAGTTTCTTGGAATTTGTAGATACTGCCATTTATCCCAGCCCTATGAAGCACTTTTTTACTTCTAAATATGTTCTAAAATCAGCTTTCATTTTAAGGGCTGCGAGTACACAGGTATAATTTCCACCTATTAGTGCAAGGTGATTGGCTGGAAAAATACTCTTTTTCTTTCGGTTAAATACTTGGGCATTAAACTCACTCACCATTCACTTGGGTGAAACATACATGGGGAATATGTGGATAAGCTAGCAAAGGTTAGGATTTATTTGAAGAGGGTTAGGATTTATTGGGTGATGTGATGGAAAGGTTACATAGAAATACTGTGTTTTTCTGGTTGGGCCTTATTCAGAATATGCTGCTGGTGTATGAGATCCTCAAGAATTTGGATCAAATGCCGACTTGGATCATATGCAGAATAGCAGAGCTAGATTTGTAAAATGTTGCTGATGATAATGATGAACTGAGTAGGTACATCAAAATTATTAGAATAGATAGGTTGGGAATCACTCACCGAGTGCAGGTTAAATGACTTAAATTAAATCTCCTACATAAATTGGAAAGATGCCTCTGAAGCGATGACATTAAAAATGTGCTATGATCCCCATAGTACAATGACAGATGAGAAAATATCAATTATTATAAGGTAATGTACCGGCTAAGGTAAGTTTTGGATGGACACAAATACCAAATAAATATTTTGTGACTCCTAACAACACACAATCCAGCAACCTACTCTCAATCAAGTCCTTCATCATCCCTGTGTACTTCCTTCCTCCCTTCATCCCATCCAGCATCTCTTTCTGTTCTTGCCCTTTCCTTGTTTGCCTAACATTCTCCCCAGATTAAAGTTTTCAGCATCCCACTGCCGATCAATATCCCCTTCCTTCATCCATTTTTCCTGCCTCCATAGGATTTCTCCCAACAAACCCCTGACCTCGCCCACCATACCAGGCACTTCATTTGTATTCTTATCGGTCTATTTCACCTTCTCCATTCTTCTCCACACCCACATTTCAAAATCCTCCAATCTACGTCTATCCTCCTGCTTCAATGACCAGGTTTCCACGCTGTACATAGCTACGCTCCATATCAAGGTTTTTATGAGTCTTTTCTTAATATCCTTACTCAACGTCCCTGTCATCAACTCCCTCCTCCTTGTGAAAGTCTCTTTGCCTTACACAACTCTTCTCCTTACGTCCCTACTACTTTGACTGTGTTGGTCCAAAACACTTCTGAGATACATAAACTGTTCTACCTGCTCTAGTTTTTGCCCTCCTATTTAATTTTTAGCTTAGCCTTTTCTTTCTGGAAAATCGCATAACCTTTGTTTCATTAATATTGATTCTCATCCCATACCTGTCGCACTGAATTTCCAATTCACTCAGCAATGCTTGCAACCCCTTGGCTGACTGACAAACTGAAGCTTAGTCATCAGCAAACCTAACTGACTTTACGAATTCCCCGCCCACTTTCATTCCTACCTCGAGTTCTTCCCATGCCTCTCTAATCATTTCCTCTGCATACAGGTTGAACAGCAATGGTGATAATGGGCAACCCTGCCTTACACCTCTTCCTAACACTGCCCATCCGGACTCCCCATTCCCCACCCGCTGCTGAGCAGTTTGAGACATGTACAGGTTGTGGATTAGCCTCCTTTCCCTCCAATCTATTCCTATTTTCTGCAAAATACTCATTAGTTTTCCCCAATTCACTCTATCAAACGCTTTTTTGAAATCTACGAAACAGGCAAATACCTCCTGGTTGTATTCTATATTCCTCTTGATTAATAATCTCATTACTGCAATAGCATCACACATACCTCTCCCCTTCCTAAACCCAAACTGGTCATCCCCTAAGTAATTTTTTGCCCTATTCTCTATCCTTTTGTTGATGATTCTGAGAACAACTTTAGCTGTGTGGGATATCAAACTTATTGTCCTGTAGTCCTCGCATGATGTAGCCTTTACCTTTTTCGGAATAGGAACTAAAACTGATCTCACCAAGTCTTCCGGCCAGATTCCTCCCTCATAGATACTACGAATCAGCCCATATAGCCTCTTCCTCCCATATTTGCCTAAACATTTCAGTAGTTCCGCAGGAATGTTATCCACCCCCATGACCTTATTCAGCTTCTTCATCTTCCTTAATGCCTTTTCTATCTCATCATCGAGTATGCCTCGTACGGTATCTTTATTTACATCATGTTCCTTTTCTATGTCTAACCTTGTTGGCCTACGTTCTTTACCACATAGTTCTTCCATTCATTCCTTTGACCTTTTCTGTGTCAACTATTATCTTACCTGACTTATCTCTAACTTATAGCACAGATCTTCCCTTCTTGCTTCTGGATAGTGATTTAACCTTGCTGCATAGTGCACCAATTTAACACTTCTTCTGTAAACTTTCCATATTCTGACACTACAACCCCCACCATACTTTATTTGCAGCCCGTCTCAAATTACGAGACATTCATAAAGTAAGGGCCATTCGCTTATATTTAAATATTGGAGCTTCAAAACAGTTTTACTCCTGCAGCGCCATCTACTGATTCATTGAGGAGCTATAGCAGCATTCGTTCTGTTCCAGAAGTCATTTGCTTGTCCGTGCATTCAAACAACAACGTCCGCGACAATCGTTCATCCCGCTAGCTGTGAAGTGCATTCTGTCATATGATTCTTGTATGCATAACGATTGTCGGCAGCTGAAATTCATTGGGAGTAAAAATGGACAAACTAATGTCCATGACGAAGAGCGAAGTGGCAGGCCCAGTATTCTAACCGATGAAATTGTTTCGCAAGTGGAACAAAAACTGCAATGAGATCGTTGATTGACGATCCATGGCCTGGCTAAACAATTACCTCGACTTGGATGCACTTCTGTCTATAATATTGTCATGGAAAACCTCAGATACCACAAATTGTTTGCAGGGTGGGTACTGAAAATGCTCACGGACCACCACAAAGTGCAAAGAATGTCCAGTGGATGAGAGTTTTTGAGCCGTTACCTACCATATGGAGATGACTTGTTTTCTTGCATTGTTACCAGGGATGAGACCTGGATATCCTACATCAATCCTGAAACAAAACAGCAATCAATACAGTGGTGACATTCATATTCACCAAAACCAAAAAGTTTAAGCCAACTCTGTACACAAGTCGAAAATTGATGGCTGCTGCTTTTTGGGGCATAACTGGTGTTCCTATAGTGGATTTTATGGTATAGGGGAAAACAATTACAGCTGATGTGTACTGCGAAATGCTCAACAAACTGAGACATGAGATCCAAAACAAACAATGCGGGAAACTGTCATCTGGCATAATTCTCCTCCATGATAACACGCATTCTCGCACTGCTGCCAAAACCAACAAGGAAATTCCAGATTTTTGTTAGGAACTCTTTGACCATCAACTGTACAGTCCTGACCTTGCACCTGGCGACTACTTCATCTTTTTGCACTTGAAATAGTGGCTCGGTGGACAACATTTCGAAACTGAAGATGAACTTAAGAACGGCATTGTCGATTGGTTTAACTCTCAGGCAGTGAGCTCCTATACAGAGGGGTTAAAGAAACTGGAGCAGCGGTACGAAAAATACTTAAAGAGGTGAATAGCGATTATGTATAGAAGTGAAGTAGGTTTGCAGCTAACTAAAAGTGCCAATTAAATGTGTTTCATATGAGTACATTTTTTCCAGTGACCAAACGGCCCTTACTTTATGAACATGCCTTGTATTATTCAACTCTATGTACTTCCTACTGCCTACCTCTGAGTTTACATTCTTCCATTTTCTTCTACCACTTCTTTCTAATCATCTCATCTGTGATCCACGGTTTCCTGGATCTTTTTCCTTTAATGGTTCCTATAGTGTCTTTTGGGGCTTCTGATATCCCTCTCTTGATACATTCCCATTTTTCTTCGATAGTACTTAGCTCTTTACCATTCTCAATGATTTCCTCTCCCGCCTGTTTGTATTCCTTCCTTTTCAAACCATTTAATGCTTCTACATTCCATTTTCGCCTGCCTTGCCGCCCCTGCCTTATCTTTTTGAAACGGACGCTACATTTCATAACCACTTAATTGTGGTCAGAGTCCGCATCCGCTCCCGGGAAGCTGTGGGAATTTATCACACTGTTCCTAAACCTGTGTCTAACCAGGATATAATCTAGCTGATACCTTCCTGAGTCACCTGGCATTTTCCATGTATACCTGCACCTTTTGTGGTGTCTAATCCAAGTGTTGGTCATGGCTAACCCCCGTCTCCTGCAGAACTCAATTGCTTTCTCCCCACGGTCATTCCTCATGCCTAAACTGTAGTCCCCGACCTCATCACCATCTATCCCTTCGCCTACCATCACATTCCAGTCCCCCATCACTGTCAAATGTTTCCCTGCAGGAACACATGCGATTATGTCCTCTAACTGTTTGTATATCCTATTAACCTCTTCCTCCTTATGGTTGCTCAGTGGCATGTACACCTGAACAATGATCAAGTTTGTCGGTTCTGCTTTTATATCTACTAGTAATACTATATTCTATGTGTAGCTTTTTCTTCCTAACTATCTATTCAATATTATGGCCATCCCTTGTTGGCTCTCGTCTCTGCTGCTGCATATAATATTATGATTATTGCTCCAGTAATCCCTGCTATTCTTCCATCTCACCCCACATGAACCTCAAGTATCTAAATATATCCCCTTTCTATCTCTTGCTTAATATTCTCTAATTTTCCTGTCATCAGCATTGTCTTACATTCCAAGTTCCTATTCCAACTAATTTGGTCTTCTTCTCCAGCCTCTTCTGCCCTGCTGCCGTCAGTGTTCCCTTGCAAGGGTTTCGTGGGATGATGACCGCGGAAGCCTTGCCTCCCCTGCTGCCGGGCACGACACACGGCCGATTGGGCCGAGCCCCGTACTTGCCAGGACTCAAAATCTCTGTTTTTGTCCATCATGTAAATCTTGGGAATGATAATTGAGGTGGTTTCCCATTGCCTTCCTCAATAGTCTAATATCTTCCTGGGAATGCACATGCCCTTCCATCATGTCAAGGTTGCAGTCCATGGGAGGGAAAATATCAATAAAATTAGAGAAAATAAGTGTACAACAGATAGATTCAAGGTTGTGTTCTGGTTGCTACCTTACTGGATTTTGAGGATAGGTCTGATGTAATTTTTCACATGTGTTTTGCTGATAGCAGTCATCTCAATCAGCATTGAGCTGCAACACCTCCCTTATTCTGTGATACCAAAATTCTTATTTTGAGAGGATTCATTGAAATATGATAGGAAAACCAGTGATGGCATCAATTGAATTATGCATGGAGGAAACCTGCATGCAGAGATCGAGCACACAGCATTAAAAATCTTGACATAGTTAATATCCTCAATGCATTAATTGTATTGGCTGTACATTTTTCTTCTGGTACAGCTTTTTACTCAAATGAACTTTGACAGCAATTAATTAGCTAGTATTTAATTTCACTCTCATGGATTCAGGCTTCATTAATAAGATGCAGTAAATAGCTAACATCATTGAACCACAATGGTCTATATGAAAGTTAAGCAAATTATAGCTAATATATAGCAGAAGTATTTACTCTTAACTCTTAAAAGCCCTCTGGGCTTGGGCTGCCAACCTTTCACTGAATCCTTTCATCCTCATTCTTAATTATGAGGGGAACTAAAAATATCACTTAATACATCTCCAGTTACCACATCCCTTTAAGCTGATAGTTGATAATTGGAAAAAACCACTTAAAAAGTTTGTCATCAAATTTGTAGGATGTAACTCTACTAAAACCCTTTTGAATTATCACAATCTGGATTTTCCTACTTTAAAAACATTTTTTCTCATCAACTGTCCTATGATTCTAATATAAATAAAATCCTGGATGTACAAGGTGTGGCCGGACAAAATTCAATGGGTCACCAACAAGCCCAGCCATCTATTGAAGTATAGTGACATTGAGAGCCATTGTTAAAACATTCATCGATATGGACCATGGTGCATTAAGACAGAACTCCGAACACTTCAGACTGAGGATGGATGCCATCATTTAAGCTAGTACATTGAATAAATTGTTGTTTATGATAATACAAACAATTAGTACAAAAAATTATGTTAACACTTTCATTTTTGTAAATATGCTTGGGAAGATTGTTTAATTTATCCTGATTGTTGCTCGGCACCTTGTACATATAAATTTTTTTCAATTATTTACATTTTTGGGCAACTTTATTTTTAATACATTTTGATAAGACTGCCTGGATTGGCTTGGATAACTTCTAGTGACAATAATGTGAACTGTTTGGAGGGAGATTTTGAAAATGGCAATACTATATGAAAGACCATTAGCAGCAGAAAGTTCAATCCTTACTCGACATTACTGAATGCACCAGAATGTCATATGGAGGAAGGACAATATGATGCCTCAGCAACATATTTAATACACACTGTTAATACAGAGTATCAAAACCCTTTGGGTAAGTGTATATTCATATACTTATGGAGCATGAAAAAAGAATTGATATGAAGATGTTACAATTTGAAAAGAGCATTAATGTTACCATTAAAACAAAGTGATATTTGTATCCATAAATTTTAAACCCATTTCCTAAAATAAATATTATTCTGATCATAAAGGAAATAAAAAAATTGGACCTATGCTAGCTGTTATCATGATAGATATATTGTCATAGTACCTAACATGTTTTAAAGCTAGTTTACCTCATGCACAAGTCTACATGAAATTTACTTCACATTGCAATGAAAAATCTCAAGTGTAAAAAGACATTATACACTTAAGATTTAATGAAATGAATGTAAGGATTATCCTCTTTGCAAGTTTCCCCTCTTGCCCTGATTCTAATCTTGAGCTGTACTTGAGTGAATTAGTATAAAAGTAAATGTCACTTCTTTTCTCTATACCCAAAATTTACACTTTTACCAATGATCCCTCAAAAGTGAAATTGAGGTATTTTACTGTAGCTAAAAAATGTTTGCCAAGCTGCTATATGAGTGACATTAACTTTGCATTAAAAAAAGGATATTTCATAGAAATAATATGAACACTTTAAGTATGAGTAAAAGTTTATTGATTTCAAATTAAAAAAAAGAAATGCTTTGAAAGTAATATCCCAATTTTTATAACTTACTTTAAATATGCACCACTTAGGATTTACAGGTAGAAATTTATATTAGAAATAATTTTTTGTAGACATAACTAAAAGTGTCCTAAAGTGTTAACAACTAGGTATCTGTTGAATTAGACAGCACCTCTAAAATACCTAAGTAGCCACTTAATGTAGCAGGCACATTTCATTATGGTAATAAAAATAACAAAAAATACTCGGAAAACTATGAGACTCAATTTAAGAGACCGTCTAGAGTCTTTCAATAAAATACTGCAAATATATATACATAATAGTAAATCATCACCTCTTTTCAAAGGTGATGATGGTGTTACCTATGGAATTTGTCTACACCAGCATGAAAATTCTAGTACAATTAGATGACACATACTGTACATTTTGTAGTTAATAAGCATTCAAGCAATCATTGTACAGTTGCATCAGTGTAAAGTTGCTTGCGATAAAAAAATGAGTCCACTGTTTCGATGTGACTAGAAGCAGTTTACATGAACCTGCCATTCCACCACACTGTGAAATGCACAAGCTCTATCGATTAGTGTTCTCTTTTCTACAAAATATGGTTCTTTGCATTCAGCATAAATATATGTGAGGAGCATTCTTGTTGATATATTGAGAACTCAGTAATTTTTTTTGTTAGTTCACTGTAAACAAGTAGGCCACATTGGATTCAATTATGCTTTTGTAACATTCAAGTCCCAATGGATTCTCTCTACACAGCAAAAGCTCTGTATAAACTATTTGGTATCATCAATCACTAGAATCTCCTTCTTCCTTTAGACTCTTCCGATGATATAAGGGAGAATAAATGCACACAGATCAGCCAAACCTATTCAAGTGAGCAGGGCTATTTTTTATACAGCCATTGCTACAGGATATCTTCTGTGGTTCTTTCCAATCTGAATGAGGGCAGGCAGACAGTGTATGCCAAAAAATTAATGTTTTTTGAGCTGATTCTGCATCAGTAGCAGTGGCCGTTTGCAGCAGCAGCAGCCATTTGTGGTCAAGAACATTTCTTTAGAATTTTCTCGCATGACATCCCCTCTCATCACCCCAACTCCTCTCCCCCTCACAAAATTTTCCTTTTTCCACTTCCCTCAGTCTCCCTAACATATTGCAGCTTCAGAAATGGGGTTTTCAGTTATGTGAATGTTGGTACTAGGCCAATGTGTGGGCTCATCTCGGTTTGGTGGAGAAGATGAGGGTGGGGTAGCAACGGGGACCATCAAAGGCGATGAGGGAGCAACCTGCAGTGCTGAGGGAGGGTTGTGGGGTCGATGCTGGATCTGCGGCTGCTGCTGCTCAGATGCTTGGGACTTGGATATGCTCTCTAGGCCTTCCAGGGAACAGGCCTGTCTGTATGCAGACAGTTTGGCCCGGGATAAGGGCAGAACTGAAACAGACCAGGGTGCAAGCAAGCAATAAACATTTTGTAATGTTACACAAAAGAGCATTAAGCCTCTATAACACTTAACATTAAAATGGGTTAAATTAGCAATAAATCAGAGAAACAATGGTACCGTTAAAGAGGAATTGGAAAACAATCTAACAAATAGCTTAGCAATATATTATATATATTATATACATTATATATATATATATATATACTATATATATATATATATATACTCTATATATATATATATATATATATATATATATACTATATATATATATACATACTATATACATACATATATATATATATATATATATACATACTATATATATATATACATACTATATATATATATATATATATATATACATACTATATATATATATACATACTATATATATATATATATATATATATACATACTATATATATATATATATATATACAAATATATAAAAACACAGATGTAGATTTTTAGAATATAGAGACACAAAGAAAGGACACTCACAATTTGTTATTTTACGTTTCGACAGCACGGCTGTCGTCTTCAGAATGACGTTCTCGGGGAAGAGCGGAGAGGATGTGCGGGGGAGAGGTGGGGGAAGGAGAGGTAAAGGGACCAATAGGAAATGAACAAGGGGGTGGGGGGGATATGTAGGCAGCCAATTGATGCATTCAGTGGGCTTGGTTCAGCCCGGGCGGTTTGAATGATTGGGCCACCCAGATATGCGCCATCTCGCGGGTTCTCACCTCTATTATACTCGCAGATTTGGGAAGGATTTCAATCACCGAAACAGAGAAGCAGTCGTCAAAAGATTGGTTGTGGGAAGCGGTGTGAGTAGGGATGGGATAATTAAGAAAGGTGGGGGATTTGGTGGAATAACGGTGGTTATTCATGCGGAGGGAAAGTGCGGTCGTGCATTCGCTCACGTAGAAGGCAGGGCAGAAGTTACAGGAGAGGCGATATATAATATTTTTTGAGGTACAGGTGGCGAGTGGTTGGGAGTTGGTACTGAGTGAGGGGGAGGGTCTTAAAAGATGACAGCATTTGCAGCGTGGGCGGTTGCATGGTGCGGATAGGGGCGGGGGAGAGACGGGGGTGCTTGAAGTTGGATTTGTGGACTTAAAGATGTCTCGCAGGTTCGACGGGCGTTTAAATGAAACAGAGGGACAGTGTGGGAATAAAAGTGATGTGGACTGAGTGTTATTGATAATTGGGAAGAGGTCACGGATTAGATGTTTAATTTTAACAACACAACCATTCTCATGGCCACGATAGACGTCACATCTCTGTACACCTCCATTCCCCACAAAGAAGGCTTAGAAGCCCTGAAACATTACCTCTCCCTACGATCCACACCACACACCCCATCCACAGATTTCCTCCTCGAATTAAGCCAAATCGTTCTTACCAAAAATGCTTTTCAATTCAATGACAAAATATATTTACAAATAAAAGGCACTGCAATGGGCACGCGTATGGCTCCTGCATACGCCAATCTTTTTATGGGTAAACTAGAACACGACTTTCTGCAACAACAAACCCTAAAACCACTTTTCTGGGCCCGCTACATTGATGATATTTTCCTCCTTTGGTCCCACGGACGCGAAACTTTATCCTCTTTCATTTCCTCTCTCAACTCCTCCTCCTCAGTTTCATTCACTTCTTCTATATCCGACTCGAATATTACCTTCCTAGATATCGATATTCACCTCCAAAACAATACGTTTCACACTTCAGTCCACATTAAACCAACCAATAAGCAACAATATCTTCATTTCGACAGCTGCCATCCTCCTCACACAAAGCGCTCCATCCCATTCTCACTCTCTATCCGTGGCTTCCGTCTCTGCAACAACACCCCCTCCCAACAGAAATACTTGGACCAGCTGCATGAATCCCTCAGAAAATGTGGGTACCCGGAAAAACTGCTAAACAGTAAAATCCTCAAACCGTCAACACAATACACTCCCCTCCCCAAACCAAACCGCCCAAAATGCCCTAACCTTATCACCACTTTCTTCCCCGGTACCCACAAAATTAAACATCTAATCCGTGACCTCTTCCCAATTATCAATAACACTCAGTCCACATCACTTTTATTCCCACACTGTCCCTCTGTTTCATTTAAACGCCCGTCGAACCTGCGAGACATCTTTAAGTCCACAAATCCAACTTCAAGCACCCCCGTCTCTCCCCCGCCCCTATCCGCACCATTCAACCGCCCACGCTGCAAATGCTGTCATCTTTTAAGACCCTCCCCCTCACTCAGTACCAACTCCCAACCACTCGCCACCTGTACCTCAAAAAATATTATATATCGCCTCTCCTGTAACTTCTGCCCTGCCTTCTACGTGGGCGAATGCACGACCGCACTTTCCCTCCGCATGAATAACCACCGTTATTCCACCAAATCCCCCACCTTTCTTAATTATCCCATCCCTACTCACACCGCTTCCCACAACCAATCTTTTGACGACTGCTTCTCTGTTTCGGTGATTGAAATCCTTCCCAAATCTGCGAGTATAATAGAGGTGAGAACCCGCGAGATGGCGCATATCTGGGTGGCCCAATCATTCAAACCGCCCGGGCTGAACCAAGCCCACTGAATGCATCAATTGGCTGCCTACATATCCCCCCCACCCCCTTGTTCATTTCCTATTGGTCCCTTTACCTCTCCTTCCCCCACCTCTCCCCCGCACATCCTCTCCGCTCTTCCCCGAGAACGTCATTCTGAAGACGACAGCCGTGCTGTCGAAACGTAAAATAACAAATTGTGAGTGTCCTTTCTTTGTGTCTCTATATTCTAAAAATCTACATCTGTGTTTTTATATATTTGTGTGTTGCCGATGAGCGTTCCATTTCGAAGATATTTTATATATATATATATATATATATATATATATATATATATATATATATATATATATATATATATACATACTATATATATATATATATACATACTATATATATATATATACATACTATATATATATATATATACATACTATATATATATATATATATACATACTATATATATATATATATATATACTATATATATATATACTATATATATATACATACTATATATATATACTATATATATATATATATACTATATATATATATATATATATATACTATATATATATATACTATATATATATACATACTATATATATATATACTATATATATATATATATATATATATATATATATATATATACATACTATATATATATATACATACTATATATATATATACTATATATATATATATACATACTATATATATATATATATATACTATATATATATACATACATACTATATATATATATACTATATATATATATATATACATACTATATATATATATATATATATATATATACTATATACACACATGATATCTTTTAAGCCTGAACATAATTATATCAATGTCAGATTAGATGAAGACTTATTTTAAAATTCAGCAATATATTTTGATCATTACTATATAGGCTATCAATTACATACAGGTCAATGAGCAGTTTATGAATAAGTAATGCCCACATATTGCAATATAACCACTAAGCCAACAAGGATTTCACAATGCTCTGAACATAGACTACTTTTATGCATATTGCTAATTGATTCAATTTTACATAATAAGGCCAATGACTGAAATAAAAGTCTAAAGATGGAATTGCAATTTCCTTAAGTGCATAAAAATGAATTTCCTAAGTGACTGATGAAGCTAATTCTCAACTGATAAATATATAGTAGTCTACTGTGATCAAAACTTTTAAGCCCATTATATAAGGGATATATTTACTAAATTTAATAAACAACCTAAAGAAATGTACAAATCCTCTTCTTTTGAAAGTAACAATAACTCATGATTGCAGTAGGCACAAAAAGGTAGAGATAGAGTTAAACCGTCATTTCTCAATGCAGAAATTACAAGATATCACAGAATATCATATGTACTGTTACTAAAACAAATGAAAAATTTTCAAGCACAAATAGCGATTGCAACAAGGTCTTGCACAATATACATGATAGATAACATATCTCATAAGTACAAGAAATAAGAAGCCAATGAGATAGAAAATTTAAGAGAGTTGAAAATATGTAAAAACATTTCTAGAAAACTACTATGTACTCAGGTTCGATTAAAAGTACAAGGAGTCATTAATTACATCCAAATGTAAGGCATGCCACAATTAGAACAAAAAATTGATTATACTATCTAAAAAGCAAAACTATCAAGTCTAAATGGACTAGAACAATACAATAACATATTTTCCAATAAAAATGTTGAGCAATATCCACACGTAGGATGTAGTCAGTTCTCTGTTGGACCAATAGAAACTGATCTCTAGGTATATGAAATGTGTGTCTATTTTTACAATAGACAATATAAATTGCCACTAAATTCTGGTATGGACAATTAAAATAAAAATTCATTGAATAACCTATCAAATGATAACTACTTCACCAAATGTTGGACAATCTGGATAGTCAACAGTTAGAAAAGCATTCCCAAACATGAATGTTAGAGGTACATTGAAAAAAAGCACACATTAGAAGGAAAGAGGTTGTATTTCAATGAGATTACGCCACAGAATATAAAAAACACAGCTCAAGCAAATCGGTCGGAGGGTTTCAAGACATTCAAGGTGATGATTTGACAGTGTCACAATTAACATGAATGCAACTGGAATGATAAGAAATTCCTAGGGATCATCTAAAAACACAAATTTTAAAACTGCTTACCATTATTGATGAGAACATCAAGACTTTGGGTTCTGGTAGAAATTCTTTATATACCACATTAAATACTTGAAACTATTGAAATTTAGGATTAAATAAAAATCCAGAGTGAATTTAAAGTTCAGGTATGACAAGTAAGGGCAGATAGAATTAGCTATTAGGGGATAGTGTGTGGAGGGGGATTAAAAAATAAAAAATCATATCAGAGAAAAGTATTCAATTAAATTACACACATAATAAAGAAATTTGATAAGAAATCAATCGGAAATGTATAATTATTACCCGAAAATTAATCAAATTTAAGTTCTCACAGCTATCCATGTACGATTTATTGGAAGAAAGTTATTCAAACTGATTTCCACAATGATCATGATTAAATTATGACATAGCTAGTGAAGTTCATAAGAATTTATGCGCAAAGTCAGTATGCATTACTAACATTTCTAATTAATCTACTACTCCTATGTTAAAAACTAAGATAGGAAATCTTACTCTTCTACATATGAAATTAATTAATGAGAGCAAGACGATGTACTTTACAAAAAATCTACAGCAACACGTCTGAAAAGAGGAGAATATTCATTTGAACTAGTATGTTTTGTGTGCACCTCCTCCCTTTTCTACAAGGCAGAAATTTAATTCAGGATTAAAGAAAAAGCTAAGAAAAAGAGAAGATAGATACCATATCATGCCACCCACACAGGACACCGACGAGAACAGCAATATTAAAAAAAATAAGCAGACACTTACATCGACCAATAATATGGGGCAGTTTCTCGTCCACACAGAGAAGGATGTTTTTAATTACATTTACCTTCTGCTGAAGAGGTTGATATCTTCCGGTTTAGCTTCATAGCTTAAAAAGAAGAAAGTTTCCAATTCAGATACATCTAACAGTCACAAAAGTAGAACAATCATGGGAGATATTAGTATTATTAGACACCTCATGTCTCCCAAAAATACTAAAACACAGGTCTCAATATTAATTTCTGTTGAAAGTATTATAACCCAAGTAATATTTGAGACAAATTCTATGGTCTAGTGCTGCATTTACGAAATGTTAATAGCCACTAATTTAAAAACTAATAAAAATCCATATATGTATAATACAAAAATCAGCAGAAAGAAGTAAACTGGCATCAAAATATCACACAAATTTACAAATAAATGAGAGAGGAAAAGGATAGGTGCAAAGAGAGGCTTGAAAGCAAAAGCAGTGCCTTAAGAGGAGATTTATGAATATATAGCATCTCCGTTGCAATAGAATGTAAGCATGGCACAAGCAATGGCTTTGTTGAGGCTGTCTTGAAGTAATGGATCACATGGGTACACATTAGGATCCAACACAAAGGAATGGATTGCAACTTGGGCAATGGTATAAGCAACATAGAAGCTGAGCCCACATTGCAATAAGATTTTGATTTGAATTACTTTGTAAAAGGGTTATACCACATCATTCTTCATGCAGCAGTGTTCCCTTCCAAATGTCCAACTTCTAGGAAGTACTATCTCTTCAACCTATTCCTTGACTGATTGATAACTGAAAGTTTAATCTTGCGACATTCACTGTGAAGAACCATGCATCATATTGACTTGGTAGTCCTGAATCTCGAACACACAAAGCTAATGCTATTCTTTTCTGACGAAACCCAGAACTATACTGATCACAAATTTTCACTGAGCACACTGTCGAGACTATTAATAATAATTTGACATCAGAGAACAGCATACGTCAAGTAAATAATGAATAAAGGACACCTTTTTTGCAGAGGCTTGCTCAAAAAACTACGCTATTGAATGAATTTGTAATTGAAGACAGTAAAGGAAATTTGACATACATACCAATATTGCGCTCTCCCACATGAGTACAGTGAAAATAAAGTTATGAACATAATCCAATCAGTTGAGATAGAGATCGACTGTAATTTTCGCAATAATTAAGACAATATTATTTAACAACAAACATGTGCAGTTTCCAAAGTCTTGAAAACATGTTTTATAAATTTAAACAGTACTTTAGTCATAGATTTAAGTCTCTCAGTTTATGTTCCATGATATAATTTACAATTATTGCATAGAAACAATAACTTTATGCAGTGTTATAAGACTTTTATTATGGTGCTGTCAATAAATGCAGTCACCTCATTGTTAGGAAACATTATTTCCTTAGCATTTAATTCCATGAACAACCACAAGGTCAAATAAAAGTAGTGGTGTATGCATAAGCAATTAAACTACCACATAAAAAATTAAGCAAGATTAAAAATATAAACTAACACACAGTGACCATAAATAACATGAGATCGGCATGCACAAAGGTGTGAACTGTTATTGATGATGCCTTCCTACCACAGTAAAAAAATGTCCCTAGGAATACTGAATGTCCATTGTTTAGACAACATCAACAACTTCCTGTGCAGGACTACCATGGAAATAAGTAGTGCAGGTTTTGAGGTGAGAGAGACATAGATTTAGCAGAAGAGAATGCATTACACCAATTGATTTAGGGTCAACAAATGAAAAGATATGTGATTCTCAGAACTTATTGAAGCACAATCTGGGAGAATCAGGTACTTCTACATTTCTATGGTACAAAATGTATGACTTGCCAGAATCAATGACAATTCTTGCATTCTACCTAACAATAAAATTTCCATCGGTAACATTAGTAAATTTTTAGACTGCTTCTAATCTATATCCCTCTTCTTCCCACTAAGACATGATTTTCTTCAAGTCACACATCTTAAAGCCATATCCTTTCACTATCACGATAAGTGTACTTATTGTTAAAGAAATCAAATTCTCTTCACAAAAATTCTAACATTTTACTTCAGATAGAGTAAGTAATTCTCACAAAATAAATGTCCTTCTTTCTTCAAATGATTTTAAGCTCTTCCCAAACCCATCGTCTTCCTCTTGCCCATCACTTCCATCCAATAACTCCTCACTTACCATAACCCAGGCCCTGAAGAAACAACCGAAATGCCTCGCTAACTTTGCCTGGCTGCTCTTCCAAAACCATTCCACAGTCTTGTATCTAGAAGAGTAAATAATAAGCCATTATATTGTATCATGGAAATGATTTCGTCAGAACATGAGGATTTTTTAAAACTACATCATTGAGTAAGGAAAGCCATTAGGGTATAATGAAACATGTTTTGAGACAATTATATCAGCCATAAAACCCTTATGAAAACAACTTCTCTTCCAAGAAGAAAAAATTAAAATGCTTTAGTGGACAAATGTAAATAAATATTATAGGGATCAAATCAACCCAGTGTCCAGTTGACACTACAAGAGCTGATGCATTTTTTGAAAAAGTTTGGAATTAATTATTTTCTCCTCATAAATTGTAGCACTAAAAATAAGCTGGTTCTCTTCAATTTGCATCAATTTATTTTTACTTTCTTTCTTTGTGATATCCAAAAGTATAGTCAATTCCTGCAAATAACTCCTAAAATTTCCAAATTCCAACTTTTTGGGCACTATGAATTTTTTAATAATGAGATTTTACTTTAGTCTCATTTCTTTGATGATAGTAACTTTCTTTTTGAGAACTTTCTTTGATTAAAATATTGAATGCGTGCATGCATTCTGAAAGCATCTCCTTAAGGCTAATATACAAACTATGCAGGAGCCAATCATAGTCATACCAAATGATTGAATGGTGGGGAAATATGGCATTAACTTTTTAAGGCAGTAAGTAGTCATAAAATATACCACTATGGAGACTAAAAATACTGATGCAAAAGTTAGGCATTTAGTCATCAGAGGCTTTGAAGACAAGGACACTGGTAAACATCTAAGACTTAACATTTTGGTGGAGTAGTCAGATTAATGCTGATATTTTTTAAGTGCTTAAGTACCATGCATGTTATCAATATTTCATACCAATTCATTTGTACAAAGTCTTGCTGAAATCTTGAAGCAAAGATTTAGATTTTTGACGGGCCCAGTTGAACAATAAAGTGACAAAGATGGCAAATAACTCATTAAGCAAGAATATTGAGAGAGCACACATTCTAAATACCTTCATCCACGTGGAATTTGTTGGGTCAAGGCGACCATTTAAGGTCACAGTGTCATCCACATGAGGTGAGAGTGCACCTGTTATATTCATGACAGGCATACGAAGAGTACGAGCAGAAACCATGTCTCTCCGGGCTCCCTGACCACCAGAGGCCAAACATTCCACATCACCACGAACCAAGTTTAGATCTGTCCTCCTAATGTAGCTATCGATGAAGAGGGCAAGGTTGGTTGGATTGATGTACCTCTCAAAGTATTCCTTATACACTAAACCTAAATCGTGATTGCGCTCTTCTGTTGCCTGAAAATGACAAATGTAAGATTAACCACATTCTGTGGGTCACAAACGAAAGATTAATTGATAGGTATAGCTAAGAGTGATGAAGGAACATGACACAATTATCACATTAGTTTTTGAAAATGGATCTTTGAGTCTTGGCTCAAAACATGTAGATGTCATGGAATATTTTGAGTGGAATAATGTAGAGGCCACAATTAAAAAAAAGAAAATTGCAAAAATGAATATTATATGAATAGACACTAAAACTAGAATAGACACTATATCTAGACTAGAACACTAAAACTATGACTGAAGAATGTATACAATTAAATCTTTTCTCAAGTTTAAGCATGAAACTAACTCCAATGAAAAAGTTAACATAATATGCTCATCCACTGTGAATTAATTTGCATAATTAAGAGATGGTCAAATATTTATTTATCCCCTCTCATATTGTAAAGAACTTTGACAACCCCATGCATGGATTGTAAGAATTCTTTTTCAGATTTCATTTCTTCATTTAAATTTATTGTCCATGATATTGGGTGCAATTAAAAAATGAGTTCAATACAAATAGAAGATAAAAGAAATTGGAATGAAATATTTTGAAGGGAAGTCAAAAGGAAAGAAAAGGAGCATTTCCAGACCACATTCATCCTCCCAATAGTTTCATTCTGTCTATTCCTATATCATTTATATTAGAATATTATCATCCTGTTCTATCAACTGCTGAATTTTACTGAGAAAGAAGGATGGTCCCAGGAGGCCAAATTTCATACTGGTGTACCAGGGTGAACCATCGGAAAACATTTAGTAATCCCAAAATAATACTGCTATTGTATCCATATATGTACATTTTACTTTTGGAATTCAGATGATGAGCTAACATTCCAAAATTTCCCATTTAATTTTTTTTTAAACAGAGTTAACAACACAGTTCACATCACTCATTTGTCGAGAAAGAGAGCAGTTCAAAAAAATCAATAATTTTGAAGGAGGTACATTTATTCAGAATCAAAGATGCAAATTTCAGCTCCTGATTACACTTGAAATGGTTCACTAAAATTTTTCCATAGTTGGGAAGTGCTTCATTCAAAATTGATGGACAAAAGGGGCAGAATGATTTTAAAAATCAAACTTTCATTTAGAGAGAGAGAAGTTTCAGCTATCACAACAACCTAAATCATAATAGCTATAGATTACTTTCTTAAGAATGTGAAAGTTCATATCATGTAAGCAAGTCTGTTTCTATGCTAGAAAAAGTTATTTACACTGATGTAAAGAAATATTATTCCTGAAAAAGAACATAAAAAGTGACAATTTCCAGGGATTATGAAAAGACAATAATGTCTTGTATGCTGTGAAATTAAACTGGGATAGATGCGATACATATGCACTTGAATGCATTGTAATGGATAAGTTAATCCAAAATGCTCTTCACTATGGAACCATCCCGTTGGCTTTTGTTCACAAATTAGCAGGTAATAATCAGTGAAATAGCTAAAAACTCTCAAGATCTCCAAATCTGCGCACATTAAAGCAGAACTGAGATAAATGCAATAAAGGTCAATCGATTTGCTTCAAAAGTGTGAATTTTCCTAATTTGATTTGATTAGTTTAGTAATAAATTGGGATATAATTTTACATATACTTTTTAATAATTATTATACAATAAGAAAAATATAAGAAAACAACAAAAGGTAAATCACTCACTCACCACATAATTCACTAAACTCACACAAATTTCAATTGTTGGAACAAGACCTCCCCAAGAAGGAAATCAAAATGTAGGATTTAAGACTTGTGCATGTCAGAAATTAATATCCAGAATATTATTCATTCCCACTATTAATCATCAAATTCACCATTCCTTGTACAATTGATGGGCTTAAATAATTAAAGGAAGAGACATGAGAGGTCATTAGGCAGTTGGGGAGTTACCAATGAGTTTGTACAATAACTCTTCCAGTCAGTTTTTGCATGTGAGAAAGGGAGGCAGGGAAACGAAGCCTGACAATGATAAGGCTAACCACGCACAGTCCATAAAGATTATTCATCAAATAATGGTATGATACCATTATGACATCTCCAACCTTTCCAAAATGATGCCACATGAGGTAGTCTCGCACTCCTTGTGTCATTCCTTTTGATCGCAAATGCCTAGCATTGAGCTTTTGATAACCCCACTCAATCCAACCAGCTTGTGTTGACATACAGTTTACTAGGCACATTGCTTCCACCTGAAAAGACAATTTACAGTTAGAAAAAAACTCATGAAGCTAAATAAAATGAATTTAAAGATAGAATTGTATGAGCTGCATATAATATAGCTCCATATTTTGTACACTATCATAGGCAAAGACACATATTCCTGCAGAAAGTATTCCAAACACAAAACAACAGGTAGAGACAGGGTGCAGTAACTAAACGTCCTTTTTAAAGGGGTTTTGTTTTTTAAAAAAGGAAGTTACTGCACCCTGTACATCAATGGAAAATTAGTCTAAAACATTTCTTTGGAATATTGGAATTTTTCAATTAAATTTACCTTAAGTAAATATCTTAAAATATGTAGATTAAGATGATATTTTTAACATGTTTTTTTACATTAAAGTTCAAAGGATCTTTTTTTGTTGATATCCTTCAAAAGAGTCAAATACAATTGCAGTTTCCAAATAAGAAATAAATTAAATGAATATAGATATGTACGAAAATCTTTTTAAGTTCTCAAAATGGGCTTTAATAAGTATTATTTCCATGGTTTTTATACTTGGTTTGCACCAACTTCTAATCACTATGATGATAAACTTTCCAATGAATGGAAGATCTTTACCTTTTCAGGATGAGCCAATGCAAATCTGGCAAGGACATTCCCACCAGCTCCTACTCCAAACCCAATAACACTTTTCAAATTGTAGTATGACATCACAGTGTTCAACTGCTCAGCTAATTCGTCCATTGTGGGATACACATAACTGTAATTCAAATGATGGCCAATATAAGTATTATGCGATTGAAAAAAATAAAAATAATTTTTTCACATACATAAATTCAAAATAAGGACTGGATTCATTCAGCTTCCCCGCACCAAGCTTGATTAACCCCACATTTATCAAGATACAAACCATGAAAGTGAGTGAGTGTCTTGAAAGTTTTACTTCAAATATGATTTAGTAAAGACCTAACACAATATTATGGGGGAGAGATTAAGAGGCTCAAATATGCACTTTGTTCAGTCAAACTTTATGAACTTCATTGGCTCTCAAGTATTACCTATGAAATTGAAGGGCTGGATTGTCATACATTTCATAGTCCGAAACCATTTTAAAAAGTTTTTAATCTTCAAAAGATCTGATCTTTCAATTACTTTTTGTGAATATTACTGGTATGTATATATCATGAAAACAAAACTAGCTGTTGAACAAAGTTTTATTGTGGTAAGAATGGAGAAAAGGAACAATATTTTGACAGTAAGATTTGATATTTTAGTACCCTGCAAGCCACCGCTAAGGTGTGTGTCAGGGGGTGAATACACCCCAGACTAATTTTGACCCGCATATGACCCTACCACAGTCAGACATTGTTATTCTGATCCCTTTGTGTTCATGTAAAAAAATACATCTTAAATGTATCTGTTTCACACTTAATCTCCATAATTTTATTGGCATGATCTCTCCAGCATGTCACAAAATAAATTGAAGTTTCATCAACTGTAGCAAACTGCATTTCATGAATAAGTTTTATAATGAACAACACAACTACCTGTAACTGATAATCACACAAAATTATCATAAATAATTCCCTATATGAAGTAAAATAACTTTAAAAAGTAGAAGTAAGGCTGTTAATTTTTGCATAGGTAGCCAGGAATAAGACATTCGTAAAGTGTAGTAGACTGATATAAGCATTCAGTAGGCTTTTAAAAATATGGTATCAATGTAGCTATTAAAATAAGGGAACTATTAAAGATTACTTCAACGTCATAAATGTAGGTTAACCATGAAAAAGGTATATTATTTAAGCAATAGTGAGTTGACAAGAGTCTTATTCTCAAGAAGGGCAATACTTGACATTTCCCCATATTGCAGTTCATACAGTTACTAGTGTACCATAGGACAATCTCAAGCAATATAATTGCAATTCAGATTTGAGGTAACATTTACGTAAACTCTATACATCAGCTAGTATCCTGCATATAACAAGAAATGTAGTGGCTCAATAAATGAGTCTGTTGCATCTCTAAAAGCAAAAAGAGCAATGGCCCAAGGCGTTGGGGGCACTAGATTTAACTGGAAAAGGAAGGGAATGAGGGTCACTAATTTTTACCACTACCTGCCTTTATATTACCATTCTTAAGAGGTTTCCAATCCAATTTAGGAATATGCCAAAAATATCAAATGCTACAATTGAGACAAGAGTACAGAGTGATTTAACATGTCAAAAACCTTAAAGTCTAATAAATAGTATCTACTTATTTACTTGTTTGTCATTATCTACAGTGGCAGCAACTAAGTGATGGAATTGCAATATATTCGTTAAAGTAGAAATTCC
This sequence comes from Hetaerina americana, assembly GCF_022747635.1. NCBI lineage: Eukaryota > Metazoa > Arthropoda > Insecta > Odonata > Calopterygidae > Hetaerina > Hetaerina americana. Next base: position 19,692,221 of record NW_027286874.1, on the reverse strand, counting down.
TGGCCTAAATCCATACTGTATATTCACTAATATGCTCTTAAAGATATAGGTGTTTATTTGTTGACTGTGAAAATCTCAAGGTTTTGGACAATGCTTCAATTGGTCAATAGATGGTGACATAACATTCATTACCAAATTTAAATAAAGGAATAATGAAGCTAAACTAAAAAATACAAGGGTAAATTCCAGAAGAATTATTGAATACATTAAATGTCACTAAAATTAAAGCTTTAGAACATTTCTAAAGGCAATGAGTTAGATTTACATTGAGGAAAATTATATGGATAACTTATTTACAAGATAGGCAAGCACAGCTCAGTTACACACTTGGCAGCATGAGGAAATATCCCAGTAGACTTCCTCGTCATTCTAAATGTCTATACCAAAGTTCATTGGTCATTGGAGGTTTATCACTACTGAAAACCATCCAAATCTCCTGATGTCAAAGGAAGTGTGATTTTTTCTTTAATCTAAAAAAAAGTTCTACTAAGATGAGTGGAAACAAAAATTCAGCAACTGATAATAATTATTTGATTTTCAAGCATGTTTGAACAAAGATCTTCAATCCTAAGAATATGCATAAAGAAGTCCATCTTGATAAACACTCCTATGATAACACATTACTTTAAATTAACAATACACATTCTCTATACCAGTTACCTTAAGACTATGTCATTGTCTAAATGTCCATCATCAAGATATAGAGTTTAACAAAGCAAAAATTTTCAAAGATACTTTATTCTCAACATTCACTTTAAAAACCTTAAATCTTGCATAAGACAATGAAAGAGGATGGCTAACAACATGTATCAGGTTTGTATGGGATAAGGGATTAAAAAAAATGGGATTACATTTTTAAAGTCAAAGTTGAATAGTATCTTACATGGATACAGGTTAAATCAATAATTTTTATACTATCCCTATGAAATACAAGCATTTATTAAGCCATCAGCTAAAAATGAGTCAGCCGTTGTCATCAAATGAGAAACTAAAGACAGCATTTCACATAGAATTTTGTTTCATTATATGCAAAAATGTTTGGAACATTATGCACCCCGGGTAGCTATCAATAATTAAAACAGAAGTTCGAATAAATAATAATTTTTTCTGCATACAAAAAATATAGCAGTTTTAGTTGGATATTCTGGAACACTTTTCCAAACAATCATTTAATCGGTAACAAACAAAAATAAGATAAGTATATGAGAGCAGGCTAAATACTATGAAATCATGTAGGTATATAAAATGACACTTCATGAATGTTATGCAATTCACACATCCATATTAAATTAGCTACTGAGTTATTCATTGGTTTGTATTTGTATAATTAAATTCATGACAGAAGTTTAAAAACAGTCACCAGGGAGATGGGGGCCACATAATTGGCCATCCAGGCCATGGCCAAAATTGGCATTTGGAAGCAAAAATCGAAGTACCCATTTTCCTTAACCACATACCGTAAACCACAGTGAAAGCTGAAATTATTTTTAAAAGGCTCGTCAACAGATTTCTCATACTATACCAAAGTATTTGTATTTCTTATATACGAGGGCGATAAGAAAAGTAAGGTCTCATTTTTTTTCATGAAAAATCAAATTTATTCTCAACTTTGTGCATATCGTTGGAAAGGTTGAGCCTTTAGCTATTTTTCTACAGAGTCGCCTTGGCGATCAATCACTTTTTGCATCCTTGCAAGCAGCTTTTTAATATCGGTTTCGTACCTTTCTCCCGCCACGTCGTATCAGTGAAGATGAAGCAGAGGAAAGGAGGAAACTGACAAAAAATACATGTATGTAGCTTTAAAGATATATTGGCTCTGAATCCGTGTCAAACATGACTATGAGCTTCATATTTTATTTTTCTAGGTAATATCATTATCAAATGTTTATCCAGTAGTGTCTTGCTCAGAGACTTTGAAAATATTTTCCATCAGAGCCAGCTCACTAATTCTCCTGGCACTTGCAAATGTGACTCTGTAGGTGAGTGGTAGAAATATACGATCAGGGGCTACAGATCCAATGGAGGGTCGTTACAGGAATATTTTGGCTACAATAAAAATTGAATATAAATATTACATTAATGCCCACACCAATTTTGAACACCTGCTGTCGACCGAGATTAAATAATCTACTGTCGAGTACGCTGTGGTCCCTAAATTGGTACGATTATTGTCGAAATGAACTTGCTTTTCAACTTTTTGTGTCGGTAGGAAAGTTTATAAAATCATTTGTGCAAATGCCTCCACTCTGAGTTTTTCTGGATCCGCTTTCGTGTGAGACAAGGGAAAAATGGGAGCAAGAATAAGGACAAGGCATGGGAGGAAACGGGCTTTCCATTGAGCGCGCTGCATGACTGTGACCGACGGTAAACATTCTCATTTTCATGTATGCCTTCGTACGTTTACAGGTGTAGATTTCAGAGTCATCCTGAGGTACGCTGTCAGAATTAGTTCGTCGAACAGATAGGTGACCGTGGCGAACAGTTTGAAACATGCTGGCACAAGACGAATCTTGTGGTTCATCAATTAAGCTGTGTTTTTATGCATCGGTTTTTGTGACGCCGCAGAAAGCATAACCGACCAGGTCGTAGATCGCCGCCGCACGTTGCGGCGCAAAGCGAAAACTGACGCTCACAGTCTGTAATTTGTTTATCTTCCATCAAACCCATAAAAACAGCACACAGATCATCGCCGTTTCGTGTTTCCGTCCGGCCCTACCACAAGAATATAAACGGGCTATGCAGCGGTGCAAAAACGGAACACAGAACTGGATGCATGAAAATGTCACTTTACGGAGTCACCCCAGATACGAAGTACTTTTCAGACTCTTTTGGAGACGCCGGAGAAACATAGTGGCTAAAGGATAGTGCGTTACTCCGTTTCCATGGCAAGAAGAGGACAAGGCTATTACGACCATTAGATACAGGAGATGAGGTATTATATCACCCAGAGGTCCTTCTAAGTAACTCTTCCCCTATCTAAATTTCCAGCCTTGAAGGATTTTTATCATTGAATGTACCATGAAAACTATACGAAGGAATATGTAGCTAGGATAAAAGCTAACTGATATTCGCGTATTTTACGTAAATTAATTAATTGACGCAGTCATACTGCGTAGTCATTGCACAAGCAACACAAAAATAAAATTGGAGATGCCTCAACGCTAAATTGTCAGCTGCTGCATGCAGGTGAACAAATTAAACACAAAGAGTTATTTGTCCATCTGGAGATTATCATCTCTTTTTGTGCAAAATAACGCAGCTTCATCGATTTTCATCATCCCCGCACGGAGTACATTCCAGCATTATATTTTTAATTGATGGTTATACTAAACAAAATTATTTTATGAACCAGAATTTTACTTTTCGATTTAACAGCATAAAAGAATACAACAAAATTGACCTTAAGACGTCGAAGCAGCCTAAAAACCTTCCTTGGAGGAAGAAACCTGTATTTTCGAAAGTTAACAAAGGAGGGGGCGAAGTGGGCGCTCTATACAGAAAGGTGAAAGCACTGTCAGGTTGTATGAAGGAAATAAAAAGGTATTCTTAATATCTAGGCAAAGAAGATTTGATAAGGTGGGAATTGATGACAAAGGAGTAAGGATGTTAAGAAACGGCTCATCAAAACATTGATACGGAGCGTGGTTTTGAACGGCGCGTAAGTATGGTCATTGAAGCAAGTTGATAGGCGTAAATTGGAGGCTTTTGAAATATAGGAGCGGAGAAGAAAGGAATATGTGAAGTGGAGAGAAAGGAAAACGAACGAGGAAGTACGAGGGTCATCCGGAAAGTAGTACCCGTTCGTGAAATAAAGACACAAAAGTAAATATTAACAAACATAAAAAATTTTATTTGAAAGAGGATACTTTAAACTACTTCTCAACATAATCTCCAAGCAAATTAAGGCATTTGTCATAACGTGTGACAAGTTTCTGTATTCCTGCTGCATAGTCCTTCGCCGCCAGCTCATTGAGATACGCGAGGGACCCATCTTGCACAAATTTTTGCATAATGCAGATGGTGTTTAACAATTTCATGAACAATTGTTCGAGAAACATTGGGAAAATGCTCACAGATGTCATCAATTGTGACGCGCCGATCGTTCCTCACGAATTCGTCAACTGAGCTCACCAGTTGGTCTGTAATGACAGACGGTCTCTCCGAACGCTCATCGTCGTGTGTGTTCCCCCTCCCCATGTTGAAGTTGCGACACCACCGCCGAACAGACGACTCGTCCATTACATTGTCTCCATACACCTCCTTTAATTGGCGATGAATATCACATGGGCGAACGTTTCTTGCATTGAGGAATTTAATCACTGCCCTCACTTCACAACTGGCGGCGTTCTCAATTTTTTTAAACATTGTAAACAATCACAGAAACAACACAGGCAATGCTAGCGTCACGCAACTTGGCTCAGAGAAGGCAGACAAGCCACTGAAGCTATCTGACCTCGTCCAGCGGCTACTCGCGTCGTCAGCACTTCATGCGGCACGAACGGGTACTACTTTCCGGATGGCCCTCGTACTACTGGACTGGTTATCACAAATCAGTAATTCATCACATGATTCACAAAATACACTTGTCAACAAATCTACAGTAAATTATTTGTTAATTTAAAGTACTAGGCATGCTCGTACTCGTACTAGGCATGCTCGGGAAGGAGAGGGGATTGTTGGGAAAAATCCAAAGGAGGCAGGAAAGAAGTATGCGGAATCAAAGAGGGGCTTAATGCAGTGCTGGATGCTAGACTGTGTTTTGTCAGGAGAGGCAAATAAATGTACCTTTGTATTGGCTTTGTCCATCCTACAAGATAATAACCACCTCACCCTCTCCAGTTAACACAGCTCCTGACAATGATCAGAACAATCCACAAGTTAAGGCCACATTTTTCAATAAAGGAAAAATTCTTCTTAACATGGGGATTCATTGTGACGATTCACTCGTCTTAATTAGTCCTGGTCAGCATTTGCGTTCACGAAAACGCCGATTCCACCGTTTACTACGATAAGAATGTAATTTTTGTGTAGTATCACTTTAGAAGTTATTCAGAAGTATCTGTTGCGAGATTCGCGGAAAAATTGATCAAAATTACAATGAATTGAACTTCATAGACAGCACAATATAATAATATTTGCTTTCTACTAAAATTAAAGTATTTTTATACTTAAAATAGCTTGAACAATGAACAATAGCTGAAAGTATTTAGTTTGTTATAAAATGTGTCGTCTCCGGCGTAACTTTATGGACTTTGCAAAACATATTGAAATGAACTGAAATTATTGACTTCGTGTGAAATTGTGGAATTACAAAGTCAATAATTTAATTTAATTTCAATAGTCAATTATACTATTGTTTTCATACCATGCTAAATAGTAAGCTGTCCACAACAGGGGTCAAGAGAGCACTGTTTTTAAGAGAAAATCTTGCATTAACCGAACAATATAATAAAAAATAAATAAACCAAAGAGGAACAGACTTTATGTCAAGCGGATCCGTCCCATTATAATGAAAGTCAATCAAGCATTCCGATGAAAGGTTTTTCATTGGTTTTATCGCATACAAATCAGATCCGGCTCTTTTCTCGGTCCCTGCTGAATTTCTGACAGAGGAATTAAAAATAAACATGCCGGGGCTTTGAAAGCCGAACAAAGGAGTCGTTCACAGTGGGGATAACAAAGGGTAGTCCCCTTAAAAGCGTCGCATTTCCCCACCATCCCTCGTCTCAAAAGGCAAATAATTACACCGATTCGAGAGGGAGCTCATAGCAAGACACCTATCGGCTCTCTACGGGGAAGGGTATCAGGGCGAGTCGATACTTCCTCACAAACCCTTTCATCTCCTGCTACGCATTCCATTCCCCTTTGGTTTTACCCTACGGTTATACATTGGAAGCTACACCACGTCTCCTCAAAGCTTCGCTAAACATGCCCGGCCGGTGATTGGCTTCGTGTCAGGAAAATATGCAGGAAATTTACTTAGGTAGTTTCCCAGGAAATTTCAATGACCAAATCAATATTACCTATGGATGCGCGCATTAACTCGCAGAAAATTTTTCAGCTGGCTTAAACTGAAAGAAATGACTTTGAAAATAATATAAGCTGATGCTTATTGTATTATTAGCATTTCTAAATAATGGCTTAATGGAGGCCTAGACATATCTTTGGCATACTAATGATTATGTGGGAAAATATTATAATAATACTTTATAATGTTTATAAAATGACAAATCAAATGCCAAATCATAAAGCCATAATTTTTAATTATATCCTGAGGACTGCCGTAACGTTGAAATTAAAATTTAAATGCATAGAGAGATCTATTTATTTTGAAACAACTTCTACCGTGTTACACCAAATCGAGATATTGCTATCATGCAATTTACTTTGGCAAATAGCTATACCGAGGGGCCAGTCGTTTACCACACTTTTAAACGGCTATGGAATTAAAATTTGTAACGCCCTGTCATGAGAAAAGGTCGCTTTGGCATTCAGGCAGGAACAGAAAAGATCCCATTTCCCTGGGGTACGAAGAGAAGCAGCGGCTAACCATGAACCAAAGGCATGCTAATGGGCTCTAAATAAGCCCTTGTGGATCATGGATGTTAATGATACCACCCGGTTGCCCTAAAAGGTCGGAGAAAGTTCTGCATATAATGGAACATTCGACCACGACCAATAACAAAGGGGGAGGGAGACATGAAGGACGATAGGGGGGGAAGAAATAGCACCAGAGGGATGGTAGGGACGGTATGAGGCGTTTTCAGACCTGGGAGACCGCAAAATCTCGTGGTGGGCATGAATTTGCTGCGGGAGGTAAGCAATGAAGAACAAAGGTACGATAGGTGCGAGGAGTTGGGGAGTTGAATGAGAAATACAATGGGCTAGATGCAATGCTCTTTCTGAGGGAACACCGTGGAGAGAACAAGGGGTGATTCTATGACACATAGTACCCTAAAACTCGAGGAGCATCATGCCAAGTAATATGATAAGTTCACAAGTACTGACAAAAAGATGTTAGCAAATAAAAATTACTACCTGTGGACCATTTGATCAGAACATTATACTGACAATTACGTAGTCGAGAGCAGCGAACTACATTATATAATACTGTGACTTAAGAGCACCAACACATTACCCTGCAAGTCACCAACAGGGTGTGTGGTATGGGGGTCGGTCGCCAGCCAATTTAGAGTAATTGATGATTAATGGCACTTGGGAATTTCCAGTTGTCATACGTTATTTTTTCTTGCTATTGTAGTGGCGAACTATGCGAGGAAAAATGATTATGTCGCTCGCCTAATCAGTCAACTTCTCCAACTCTTCACTGTGATCTCAAATACCACCGTAATGTGGAGATAAAATTATTCCTTGTCTGTCCACGCTAAGCGAATGACTAGCATTTATCCTTAAGTCTTCTTGTATGTTTTTATTCTTCGTGTTTACAGTGTCTCCCAGCCCAGGCTATGCAATAATAATGTGACACTTTCTTTTTGTTTACAGCGATTTTCTTAGTAATCTGTTTCATTTAATTAGGTCCTTCTATTCCGAACACTCGACGCGTATTCAACGTAGATGTCTACAAACTCGCGCTGTAATCCCTTACGGTCCTGAGAATCTCCTAGTTTTCACAAGCTGCAGCCATGATTTATGAATACGCCGCCTATATGATGGCAGGGAGATTTTTCCCTAAGTTTGAGCCATATTCAATGCAATCGCTTTCTTATCTTTTTGCGCGTTCTACTGACCATTTGAAATCCACCGAGGCGTCGTAAAAAAAGGCTGATCCTACATTCATCTTCGTGCAAAAAAAGTCAAGATCTCTAAATAAAATGGTTTAATCATAGGTCGAATTTTCCTTGAAAATCACTCGTCAATAGGTAGGTACATGAAGTTATGGCACTATATTCGGACATCCTCAATTCAAACTTTAAATTATCACGGAAAAATATTCACGCTCAATTACGAAAGACAACGCATCCAACAAAATAGAATAAAAAAATAATAAATATCTAATTCAAAGCCTTGCAAGTAAAATACTTAAAAAGCCGACCTGATTCGATCGTTGTGCATCGCACTCGCCGGTGAAAGAAGTCATCTGTCATTATATTATTTTAATTAATCTACTGGTCTAGACAGTTTTTATGAACGGGAATATTTCGTTTTTTTCATGCACTGAATTTTCAAAAGGAGCCTGCGATTCCTAGCTGCCGACGGACTTTAAAAATCCAACATCAATTTTACGAATTCAAAATTAACAGTGACGCGGTGACTATGAAACAAATATCCCAGAAAGAAACAGATTTTAAACTATTAGAATCGGAATGAAAGAAGTGAATATAAATATATTTTTTCATTCATTCAGTCGCCAAAGGCGACTTCCGAAAATTCTTTATAGATACGGACATTGGTTACGCCAATTTCCAGGGTGTGACAAAGAGAAAACAGAAATATATACTAAATGAATACGAGAAATATCGCATTTTGTCTCTAAAGAAATGAGATTCATAATAATTTAGCTGAGTACTCATAGAGACCTTAATTGGGATGGCCACTGTTATTTTTAATGGATTGGTCATTAGATATATCAACTACTTTGGGGAGAAAATTCATAAAAAGATTTGGGTACCAGTATATAAATTTCAACAACTGTGGGAGATGCCGCAGTAACTTCAACGGAGTCAGCCGCTAATGTGCATTACAAAGCAACAATTTCAGAGCGTAAAAATCATTCTCCTTAACCGGGATCCTGGTTAAAGCGATTGAGTTTGTCGGAGTGTAAGCGGATACCTGTCAATAGTAAAATAGAGAAACGGTAGTGCATTGAATTTCACTGGTCTGTTGATCAAGAGCACACTTTCGATTCAGGTGATGCCTATTGGCGTCGCCCAAGCTTAATCTAGCGTTTGTGATTTTTCAGGTATTCATATATTACAGGGAAACCTCCATCGGTACAGGAAAATTAACCGTCTTCCTCTGCCGACGTGTTAATTTCACGCAATTTTGGGTTTAGAATTGTTAGGTGAGCACTACCATACCTGTGAAATTGAACTTTAGGTTGATTACTGTGGTTTTTATAGTACGAGTATATTAATTTTGTTAACAATGGACATATCGACAAAAGCAAGTTAGTATACGAAAGGGAATAGCCTGTAGATATGTACCTACGAAATTAAATACAGGACGACGTAAACATTTGATACACTACTCGTCTGCTGTATTTGTGTGCGGTTCATCCATTTTAAATTAGCTATATCTTGTATCCAGCTACCGTAAAACATGTCTTATTAAGCACTTCCCGCTAGTTTTGTTTCATATTATTTTTTTGTTTTTAAGCCTAAAATTCGTGTATGGTTATGCTGCATCGTTCGATTAATTTCCATATAATACTTAAGATTTTACCAATTTTACAAGACAAACTGAAGTCAAAAGATGTTTTGACACTGAAATGTGCTGATATTTTGTGAAAAATGAGAAACAGTAAAACTAATTACGAATCTCCTTGTGTTCAAAAATTAAATCATAAAGCAACCTTGCACTTAGCCCTCCACAAGACACATCTAACGGAATCTGTAATTCATAATTCTGAGAAACACGGTTGTTTGACCGGACGACAGCACCGAGGAACGGAAGCGGCGAGAGGAGGAAGAAGAGTCGCTGAAGGCGCAGGAGTGCACGTACATTCGAGAGGGACGGAAGCGAGCCAGCGCCCGAAAATGAATTTTAAATGCGCACTTATGAACACGCCGGGAAACCCCCCACTACGAAGATTCACAACGTAGCGTCGCGTACGCGGGAAAGAGTCGTAACGACACTATCGCCCGGTCATGAGTCACTGCGCCATGACTCGCCCAACTCCCGTCGGAGAGGATGAGCGGCGATGATGGAAAACTAAACAAAGAGAGGTTATCTGGAATGAGAGGCACGCGCGGGAATCGTCTAAAATGATAAAAGGGAGGCGCAGGACAGCGCTGAGGGTGAGCGGATGGGGGGGACTGGTGCGGGGCGAGGGAAAATGGACAGCTGGGAGTACGATCATCCGGTAAAAGGTGCGTCTTGAGTGGCTCACTCCAGTCACACTTCCTGGGAGGTTGCAACTGCGCAGCGGGCCCAGCTGCCCTGGGATTACTACTGCAGGAGGCAACGCTCTGTTTTGAAATGGTCACAACTTTCTACGCATAGCTACGCCATGCTCCCAAGGTCTTTCTACGACTCGTTGGGAATGCCATTAATCGAGGTTTTTGTAGGTACGCTCGATTTCGGGCGATGAGAGTGACGTCAGGAAAATTATATACAGGTTTTCACTCTGCCAGGTGTCATCAGTTGGCCATTTTCTTGGAGCGACATAACAGGCTGGATGGATGTTTCAGTCCATTACAAAGGGAGCACGGTTCACAACAGGATATCCCCTCGTTAAAAACGAGCTTGAAGATAAATACTGAAAACGGGGAGAGAGACCGGTAGTGGGTATGTGAATAATATAAATAATATAAAAGAGAAAAATACACACAACTGCACAATATGTCAAGTGTAAACGCTCGCACAGAAAGGAGTGAAAGGCAGACATACAACGTTGAATAACGTAGATATAAGGTCTCCTTGGCCCTCCATAGGTTACAATTCAATTACTTCTCGTCTATCAACGGTGACTGATGGTGAAGCACGAAGGTATTTTTAAAATATACTCAAAAGTATACCGTTAAATTAGGTTTACCCTTCACGTCCAGTCGCGGAAGGGGTCGACCATCCATTGGTCAGTTTCTATTTTGAACTTTTTCCCAGAGGTTTACCTGAAATTGTTTTACCACGATAACTTTAAACATGTCCATTACAAGGATTCCTAATATTACTTTTTGATGAAATTAAGCATCACTGCGGTCGTGAAAAAGACAGTTAAAATGTTTCCTCATTAAAAATAGGTAATTTTTGCAATGCGTTCATTTCAATACGAATACGAAGATTTCCTTAATGTACGAGTAGGAATTTATGTAGTCTTAAACGACCATCGAGAAGATTCGATTTCCCAAGCCCAACTTAGACGCATATTCGAGAGTTATTTTCGCGTCGGTAACCTAAGTTTTCAGTAGAAAATGCCGTTGCTTCGCTTTCGCCCGCGGTTATCCCATTATTGTAATTAATAAAATCCCCATAACTTGGCTGATGACTAACATATTCAATCAGCAGCATATACGACCTTCCTGCCAAATAGCTACTGAGAATTCTATTTTTATGTATTTATCATGATAATCTCCACTGAGGTAATTTCATTCTTATGCCAGGATGGAAACGATAGTATTACAGATTTTATATCTGAATTGGAACAAGGATAACTGATGTCCATTCCTATTTTCTTTATTGGGGAAATTACAATTTCCAACATCCCCAGTAGCACCAGGAATTTGTACTCTGAATTAATATGAAATAAAAGCTGCAACAATATATTACAATGAATTCTAAATTTAGCAGAATGCATAGGGTCCGAGGAGAAAGTATATGAGCGGTGAGTCAAATCACTGAATGAGAATACTGAATATGACCAGCCTCTCTTAAGAGGCAATTTTCTCTACATACAGTTTCGAGTGGTTGCAAGATCTCGCTGGAGTGACAAATGATCTCCTCGACCTTGAAATAAAAAGCAAACAAACCAAAAAGCCACGCCGTGATTCAACGTTACCCAGTGGTGGGCAAGGTTAATCTGCGCTCTAAAATTGATTACGTCACCCGAAAGCCAACCCAATTTACCAGGTGTAAGAATAACCTAAATACACCGCTAATAACCCGAGATTTTACGCAGAATGAGTATAAGTTTCCCTTTCACGTAAAAGAAAATGTCATCAAACTTAAAGGATGGTTTAGAGGGGCCGAGATACGAGTTTACGGAGAGGAAAGTGGCGGAGCTCCAACGAGCGAGCATTAATTTCTTATTTGGACAACTACCGTTGATCAAGAAGGAAACAGGTTATATGTACACGAATACACCAGGAAAACTACTCAAAGGGTAAAACCTACCGCATTAAAATGAAATATACCATCATATTCCATTACATTTCATACGATCTGATATAGTAAAACCCATTAACTTTACGTCAACCAAAAAATACTAAATAAAATACCTCTAAAAGGCTCAAATAATTCAAAGAGGACATACAAGGAGGGGTACTTTTAGTAGGAGTATGGAACTACTAGAGTTTAAAGTAATCCAACTTGAGTTTAGAGTAACTGGTGACCAATATTTGATACGAGTAAAGGCATAATACTATATTTTCTACTGGAGGACATTCTGGATCCAACTGCATGCCATGACAATAACATTTAATTTCTGAAAACTCCCATTATAAAAAGTGCCAGTTAACATGCAATTCCGGCGGAGGTAGGTAATTGACGGATATTTCTTTCAAAAACGCCGAGGAGCTCAAGTAACATCCTGTGCCAAATTGGCCTCGGATAAAATATCCAATCAGACATATACCAAGATCTACAGAGACTGAAATGCCAGGAGGGTCGCCACGGAGTCACATCCTAGATCATTTCCGTCGTTCAGGGCCATTACCGCTCCAGTGCGCCCATCACAGCTTCCGTTTTCAAATAAAAATACAATGGTGCGGATGCCCCAGCCATTTCACAGGCGAATGATCCATCTGAGGGAAGGGCTGCTCGAGACACGTGCTAATTACGTCGGGTGCAGGAGAAGGGAAATAAGATGCCTTGGGTGGGGCACCTGGATCGAAGGGCAGCTCGGGATAACGTCATCACATCGCGTTTGAGATGACTGGCATCCTAAAGGTGGAGCAGGCAAGGAGTTGAATAAAAAAAGGCCTGAGATAAGAACCTTCCTCTAATTAAAGGAGACACCCTTTCCTGTAACATTTATTCTTATTACAGATAGAACGAATTTTTAAATATTGTTTTTATGTTACATTTAGAAGCACTGAAATAGCAAGTATAATAAATAAAGGTTCATTCCATCTGCTTACTACACTCACGACTATGAAATATACACACGGAAAATAGAGTTGAGAAAACCAGTGCTGTATGTTATAAGCTTCAATGGAAGAAAATCTCAAACTTTTAAGTTGAAACCTTAATTCAATCTTCCATGGAAGGTTTAAAAATTATCAAACAAGCATCGCTGAACACATATAATAACAGGGAAAGGTGAAGAAAGCTATAAAATCGTCTTTAAACACTTTAGAAATCTATGCTGCAGACTGCACAACTGCTGCATCTCGTACACCAAAGAGTTTTTGCGATTTCTTCAGTAAGTTTCCAGTTTTTTAACATATGGTGATAACCGAATCAAACTTCACCACTTATAAAAACTCTAAGACGCCCATTGGAATCAACAGAGTGGGAGTCAACCATATACAAGAGCTTAAAAACTAGCACGCTAGCAATTAATCATATGACAAAACATTCCTTCCCATGAGCCTTGAGAGCAGCCCTAACCATGTCACCCCCGAAGAGTCGGGCACCTAATATTAAGAAAATTAAACACAGGTAAGAAATACCACGAAACGAAATCAAAATTGGTGTGAGTGACCTATTTTTCAAGTATATCACATGAAACTATGAATACGGCAAGACATTTTAAACAGAATGGGCAAGGCAAAACCTTGGAATCAGGTGGCACAATGAGATTGAGGTTCATTAGAGCTGTATTTTACACTAAGGTCATCAAGCAATAGTTGGAATTAAGACCTCTATTTGACACGTTGTTTCGATGGCCTCCAGCATCCCTCAATATGGTAAATTGAGGTTTATGGCATGCACTAAAGCTGAACGATTTTCATTTCCTCCTCTCACTGTGACGCAATACATGCTCATGGCTCAATGGCGGTCGTGTTTAAAACTGTTAAATAGTGACTTAATGGCTGTATCTTAAGCATCAGTCAGCACCTGAGCAACAAAACTAAAATAATGATCAACAGCTATCCATCAAAATGACTCACCAATCAAAGGAAAAGCCCATCTAAAACTACTGTTATTCTGCAAGAAATAAAGATACTATATAACTGAATAGGTGGCTATCCGGACCATATGGAAATAAAACACTTAAACTATACTGTACAATGGAAAGATTACGGGGTGGGGCCAAAATATTCAAGGTATTTTATCCTATTTAAAGCTATATTGGTATTATAATTATTGCAGTTCAGCTCTTCAGCGTTCACGAGACATAATAATAATAATGACCATATTTAATCATGGGTGGATAAAATCGGAAGATTCCAATACTCCGACGAGTCTTATGCTTATCTCTAATGAAGGTGGGAGACCGCAGATGTCAACATGTCCATGAGTGGAGACGGATGACAACGGATATTGTCATGCAAGCTGGGGCGATTCCTTGCGTGAGATGGGGCAACAATGCAATGTCTGTGCAAGACATAGTACTGTGCTGCGTATAAAAGGGACTCGCATTTCAACATACACAGATTGGGCGTAGGAAGGGAAAGCGCTGTTGCAACACACGTCGCCTAAACAACAGCGGATAGGAAAGGGAACTTTGGACAGCTCTTGGCTTTTTTTGTTTGCCTTTCTGTTTTAGGTCTTCCAGGCAACATTACGTCACTACTAGAAGAGCCGATAGTACGGCTTCATTTTGAATTCCTCCACCCGCGCCCGGCTACAACCGCCGATACTCTACTCTTCATCCCTTGACCCACTCTGAAAACATGAGGGAAACATTCGCTGGCACTTGGGAATCCTGAGGGGTGATTTCCAATTCATGGACGAATGCAATATATACTCATTTGGGGAGAAGATGAACAGCTTTAACGGTTTTTGGGCGTTAGCCTGGAAATTAATTACTTCTTTATAGTGGAGATTCCAGCGAGTCAAATAATTATCCTTTAGTATTTTCTCAAACATTTGGATCATTCAGACTTAAGAGAACATCACACAACGGATACAAACCGCGACAATTAGCTCACTAATTCGAATTGTCCGGACCTTTCAAAGAATATTAATACGTAAATAAAAATTACTAAAACTACAAAGGGAGAGAGCTGTTATCTGAGAAAAATCATAAGATTGAAAACAGAGTGGACCTTTGAGTTTCAGAAATAATTCAAATGTACCTTAAAATACCATAAACACCAAAGTCAAAGGTCGGTTTGGCAGGTGATGGTAGAGTTCACCCAATACTAGGCCCAACGGTGTTAACGAAATTCACACATCAGGGTATCAGGATCAGGGCCAGATCCTTTCCCTGTGTCGGCTATGGTTTCCCAAGAAGTTCTGGCACCCAAAAAATCACACAGATCAGGTGAAGCTGTGGTTGCCCAGAGAATTGCGTTCGGGAATCGAACCCGGGCTCTCCGGTCAGTAGTCCAACGCTTAATGCGGTTTTAAATGACACTAGAAAATTAGGAGGCCAGGAATGCATGACCATGCCGTGTCTATCATATGACTTGCAGCGCCATCGTCAACTGTGTGAGCGGCAGATCCATCTTCCAATATTTTCCAAATTGACTTTTCTCCTTAATCGTCGGAAATTGTGCCAAATGTGCGGGGGGAGAAAACCAAGGAACAGGCCTTTGGGTTGTCAAATGGCGATTGGACACCAAGAGAAAAAACATGCCATTAGTGCAACACACGCCATTAATTACAGCTAGTTGTGGACAACGTATATCATCAAGAAGTGATGCGTTTAAAAAAAGTAAAAGAGAAGTGAGAAGTGATAGCAATGGATATAAAGTGGCAATTTGAAGCACCATAATCAATTTAAACATCAAAGCTATGGAAAACAACTTAGTTGCTTTCTGATAATGGATTATCAAATGAGTTAAAAATATCGAAAGCCCGCATTTCAATTAATTATTAACCATAACAACCAGGGACTTAGCAACTAATCAATTTTTGGAGCCTGAAAAATTGGTGATATGAAGGGCAGCAGTGTAATTCATTTGGTCCCAATTCAGCTACTGATATTTTTGATTTCACAACAGAAAACTGGAGATGCGAAAGTAGAATCATCAATTAAACACTGATACTAGAGTGTATTAATCCCAGCACACGTCATCATCAGATGTGGAGCTAAATAATTATGGTCGATCGGGCAGCCAAATGTAGACATGACCCAAGTAGCCACCTTAAAACCTTACCGCTGGAATCTACCTTGAAACCTGCATTATAAGTATTAAAAAATGAGATCCCATGTCGGTCACAAGATAGAGTTCAGGCTTCGCGGCGCTGATATCGATCGCGACCATGCGGTGGAGTTCATTTACATTTTATTTCTGCTTAGTTCGAACGTGGGTGCGGTCGCCAAAAGTTTGCCGACAATTTTCCTAAGTTTCATCTCGTGTGGCTGATGGAGAATCTTGAAGGTAAATTTTGGATTCTGTACTTTGCAGTCTTACGCTCGACTTCAAGTTGGGCAGTAAAAGGAAAAAAAAACGAAAATCGGTTTCTACGTCTTTGGGCATACATGCGTAGTATAAGGCTTATGTATATTTTATCATATCCGTTATGCATCAACTAAATTAGCCGGTAAAAGTCGCAACACAATTTTGGCAACCCGGTCAACATTATTTTATGGTAAGAGCGTGCTGTGAAATCAACTTAGTTCCAAAAAATTGCTGCGGTCAATAGCACTTGCTATTGTTCAACGTACGCCATGAATCGTAACTGATACCTCATAAATATTAATTACAAAATTGTTGGAGTGCGTAATTCATGGTTCCTTTTATTAAACAACTTCACGACCAACACATTTATCTACCTTTTCTTATGCGCGTATACATCCTGACGCGGAATTTGCCATCAACATTTCGTAAAAATACATCAACCATCCCTAGGAAGTGACGCACGCAAATAATTTCACGACTCTTAATACCAGGTTATGGATTGGCTCCACCGGGCTCTCACTTCTCAAACCATTTGCGCTGCCTCAGTTTATCTTCGTAACAGTTAGTAAGGATATAATAAAAGCCTAACGAAAAAGTAAAAGACATTTTGCAATTGAAACGATGGAGATATAACTAGATCGGGGTCCTGGAAAGCCCTACGTGCTACCAGAAAAATGTAAAATTTGTATATTAATTTAATCAATATAAAAAACCCGCATTATCACAGGAGAGAGCATATGAAGTCACTTTTCAGGGAAAAACGACTAACAAGCCAAATAGGGTGAAACCATTGAAGATTGTACAGACACAAGAGATCGATTATAGGCTCCATACACCGCACTTGAACGGAAAGAGAATACTTAATCCTTCCTAGTCGTCAGACAAGCGGCAGCAACGAGAAGGAGAGGAGAGGGGAATGACATTAGGCTTTGCTGAAAGTGGAGGATGTGGAAGTCGGGGAGGACGGAAGCCAGTCGAAGCACGGGGAGACTTTTTTTTCGTGACCACAGTCGAGAGGAAGACACGGCTGCGAACACAACAGGTGTGGGATTCAGATTCAAATTCACGCGTGCGACAAGCATAATAACCACGCGCGTGAATTGCGCCGGCGACCCTCAGCCACTACGTACGATACATCGTCGGAAGTGAATGAGCCGAAAAAAGGGACTCATCAGGATATTACAAGGGAGGATCATTTCTGCTAATGAATTTATGAGGGCAGAAGACAAGATACCTAAAGAGGACTGAGGCGAGATAAAGTGACGCTCCGAAAAGTACTGAAAACACCTTTGCTAACATCATCAGGAAATGAAAACAACAAAATAATACCGTAAAGATAAAAAATGTACCAAAACACTCTACGAGAACATGTTGTGAACCTACGTAAATACCGATCGGTTTGATAATATTTAAAATAACTTCACTTTATTCTGACTTCTTTCAATACCCAAATAGCCAAAAGGCATTGTAACACAAACAAGTCTTACCGTAAAAATAAAACTATAAAAAATAAGGAAAGAAATGATTTTTCATTGCTTAAACTCAAAATATACAAGGGCTAATTTGGATACTTGCTTGTGTTACTACTGTCACCTTCAATGCCCTATACATAACTCCCAATGATTTTTATTTGTCTTTATTATTATTAGTGCGGGAGGAAGATGGAAAATTTTCCCAACGTTCTCGTAACAACTGGAATGAATAACTCTAACGGAAGAGTGGGCGTCCAATTCGCGTCAGATTGGAGGATTATCACACCCTATCGGTCAATATAAAAGTGGGGCAGGCAGAAAGAGATTAAGCCACAACATGATAACTTGGCTATTAACACACGTTCTTAGATCCCAAAAAGGGAGGGGAGCTAGTACTTTCCCTTCCACAAGACCTCGAATGGGCTCACAGAGTATGGCGACGGCAATCCGTTAGAGATCAATTTACAAAAAAAGGAGAGGATCCGTAAAGTCGACACAATTAAGAAGCATAAAAATAAGATAATAGAAAATTTACCTTCATAAATTTGTTTGAACACAATGGAATCCTTAGAATGGGTACTACAGATGAATTCGATTTTCTGGGAGCTATGAAATACGTGCACCAACGATTTTTTCACTCAAGTGGAAGTATATTTATTCATATTATAAAATAATAAATGACCTGAAGGATGAACAGAATTCAATCCAGCTCCATCTTGAAAGAAGCTAAAGGAAAACAACAAATTCCGATGAAACCGTCTTCGAAAACACGATCTTTAAAACGGAGAAAACGGTCTTTATGAAGATTTTAATAAATGAACAATTTTGATGATAAAAAAGAAGGAGCGGCTACCAGTCGCCAAAGGTACGAAATTATTTGAACATCACCAGCTTAAGCGTGAAGAGCTTCATATCTTGCGGTTTATCTCAACTTATCTCTCTCATATTGAACAGCAATGTTTACACTTCATTTCCGGAACAGCACTCACAAATCTCTCAAACTTTATCTTTCCTACCATGAAGAAAAAACGACATACGAGTATTTACAGGGGCATGTATGTACTCGTATGTAATCGAATTCTGCTCCACATTGCCTCAACTATCAGCTCCAGACAGGAGAAATATTATTAGGGATTTTTGCGTCGTTTCGACAATTTCTTGTGAAACACATTACTGAAGGATCTTTCTTTAGATGCTGCTTTAGTATACATGTAATGCGACCAAGGACTTGATGCCAATGGATGCGTAAAAGAGTCAACAATTCAATATCAACTCAGAATCGCAAATATCGGTTGGAAAAATATTATTCCACAGTGAAGAGAGCAGTTAACCTAATTACACACCATTAAAATTAAGAAGCATATTGTCAACTTGAATAGCAACAGCAAAAAAAAATACGGGACACGTTCGCTCAAGACTTTACATTTCCAAAGTTTGATATAAGCGTTTAAGTATGGCATTCTGACTTTTTTTATTGAATTTTGTATCGCATGACAATTTTTACTTGTAATGACCTTAGGGATTTTTACTACAATATTAATTATGAAATAATATCAATTCAATCATTTGTATCAGTCATCAATGACAAAAATTAATTACTCACTCTCCTGTACGTTCCTGAAGATGCTACAGTGTAGCGAAACTAGTAGAAAATAAATAAGTTATTTTATGTGGAAGCTGCAAAGTTATTTCTGAAACTCCTGTTTACTCACTCTCCATTTTCACTCTAAAGAGAATGCTACCGGAATGCAATACTAAAAACCAGAACCTATATTTCTCTTATCATGTAAGATGTGCTACCTTTTACTTAAAAATAAACAGTTCACAATCAAACTTGCTCACTCAAAAAAATAACGGGAACTAGATAACCTGTGCGGCAAATTACAATACTAGTATCGAAACTCTCTCCTGCCTTGCATAATTAGTCTGCCTCTTCACAAATGAACTTATGTTTAGCTAATAGTGGCTATTCAGTTTTCGTTACATAATTTCACAGATACAATTTCACGTCAATGCTGACTTTCTGTGATTACCTGCAGTTTTTAACAGACTTGGCGAGTAAACATCAGGACGTAGTTTCCTCATTAACATTCTTCATAAAAATCAAGCCTATTTTTTCGCCATTGGTGTAGAAACTCGTCGAAGAAGGTATTACGCGGAGAATAAATTTTCTCCTCTAAATAAGTGCATTTATCACTGTCAGTTATTCATAGAAAATGAATACTTCTTTTCGCGCCAAAATATGACACGAGAAACACACGCGCAGCCGTGAGCTATTGGAGGTGGAGGGTAATAGGAGAGAGCGTGGAGACAGAGGCTAATCCGATTATATTACGGGGCACTTAACTGACTTAAGGTGATTTACAAACACGTGGAACGTGTCAATGATGCGAACGCGCACTAGCTATCTCACGGAGGTTCTTTGTGACAAAAACCTGCCGTGGTTAAACAGTAAAACACCCATGGAGGTCTTGAATGCGCGATGTGAATTGTTTCAGCTAACTTGCAGACGATTCAGAGTCGTTATGTGAGTGACTGTATTTAAAACTCCGAGCGGTAATGTGTGTAGGTCGTATAAGAGCATTACAAGTCTGAAAGACTCCCTATACCAGAACAATATCATTTAACCAGTAGATTGGTTGGATTTCCTGAAGGACACTCCTCCTCCCTTTTCCGCCAACTTTTAAATTATTGCGGAAAATACTGGCTAGGCACTCATTGATAGGTTTTGACCACCCTAGGATGAACAGGTTAATTAATGATTTTTAATATACTGGACGTGAGACTTATAGACTAAATAAATTTATTTACGAAGCGAAATTTTCAGGTGTATGGTAACTTAAGAATGTAATAGCTTTTCCCCGATACTGTTACCGTGGTCAAACATTATGGGTAGGGTAAATATTCGACTTGTACAGAAGACATAGACATAAAATTGGATTAGAAACAATTAAAACAAAATTAGAGTGGCTAATGTGAACTTTTAACAGCCCAAAATTCTAGATGAATGTGTAGTATGAATTCATGTGCATAGGATTAAATTAAATAAACCTTTTTGAGTAAATTTATGCGACCAGATTTAATGAGTACTCAATTCACGGTTTAATTAGTGATCAAATTTACTGTACCCATGTTTTAATGTGTCTATGAAAATTAAAACTCACACTAAGTAGAAATAAGGGATTGAAAGGTATTTAAAATTGTCCCCAGAGAGAGATATATCACTGGATAGCCATCGATAATTGAAGGTAATCTTTTGATAAATATTATCTTGAAACAAAAAAATTACCACAAAATCTATGACCTATATTGGAAAAAGCAGCATTTTTATTTCGTCCCACTTGTACAGAAACTTCTGTAAAACCGTTAAATATAATCAAACATTCTCGGTGGATGTAAGATGTTAGAGAATAGAGGATTTAAGAAATTCAACGCCAAAAGAAAAGCAAAAAGCTTCTGTTACACACTTAAAATGCTACCCTGTCATTTTTTACACCAATAAGTGCATAATGAACGCGGCAATTCTGTAAGCTCTAGACACATTAAAAGCGTCGTCTTAGGCTGGTTGGCGGTCCGAAACACAAAAGAGGACGAGACAGCAGGTATTGGACGGCAGACAGTGAGAAGGAATGTGCATGCGTCCTGGAAATCAAACGCCCTATTTGAGTCGGTTGCCGAGCAGTATAACAAAAGGGAATATTTTCTTCATTACCATTTATTATAAGCAATTTTATTATATTAGACATATTTATTATATTAAAGGACGGACATAAAATGCATAAACTACAAATGTTCGATTACCAAGAGGTTCGGGTGGGTCGTAGTGAAGGGAATGTTGGGTGATCCAACGCCCACTTACTCAAGGTGCCTTCGACGCTCGCTGCGAACGAGACAGAATACTGTAACATAAAATACTCACTCTTCAGGTAACGATGGGGCACCTTCTTCTTGGCCAGGGGCAGTCACGTGATAGACACAGAAGTTTTCTAGCAGAGCCCTCATGTCAATGTAGTTAAAAAAAGCTTGAAAGTTAGAAATATCTGAAAGAGGAAAAATAATGAAATTCAATACACGGCATGAAGAATTTCGATAAGGATTTATGAAAGAAAAATAACATTTACAACAGAAAAAGGATAACAACAACACCAAATATTAGCATGTGATTGATAATAGATTATTATAACTGAATGGTGCTTTATGTAAACGAAAAAGGTTCACAAATGTCATGATGAAATTTCTGGGTAAAATGTCACATGGGTATTGTAGGGTCAAACTGAAGTCCTTATTCAACTAATATTACATGTATTACTTAAAAATTCCTAATAAACAATCAAAATAGAATAAAAAAATAATTTCCCTGCCACATAAATTTGTGACACGTATTGCATTTACTAACCAAAAGGGACCTTCACGCGCAGGTTTGTCACACGCTATTACTACATTATGCAGTTTTCACTCAAACCTCATTCTGGCCATGGAAAGGCATTATCAATATACAAGCTACAGACAAACTGATATTCATACCGCTTGGGAGGTTTTACAGAAACTGTCCACGTCTCAGTCTCAAAATAACACAATTTAGATAGGCCTAAAAATTACAACATAAATTAAATTCAAATATCGAGGATTATTTCTTATGCTTAGATCTAGAGTTGAGCGGTATTTACAGCAATTCACTCCCTTTGGTTTACGTAAAACTTGTACAAATACGAACTTTAATGATTATTAATTAGAGCCACACAGTACGTTCTCATCGAACATCAGGAACGTCAGAGACACCACGACTGATGGAATCCTAATGACGACGAAGGGTAAGCAGATTTGACGGTTGGATCTTCATTCATGCGCAGAAAGCGGACGCGTATATTAGATATATTACTCTTCTTCTATAAGCCACTAACGCTAGCATCCACTTCAAGTGACTTGCGGTACATCACTTTCCTTAATTTCATTTCCTCACGCTTCTCTGCAGAATACATTTTCATAAACTTCCCACGCGATATTTATATACTCTTTAACTTTACGCAAAAATTATTTACCAATGGTCTCCAGAAGTGCCATTTAAAATTTACGTATAATCTCCCCATTGTTCTATGAATTCGTCAGGCAAACTGGCTACTATAGTGTTATGACTGCTCTCCAAGTTGGGAATATAAATTGTTTTCAACAGTCGTTAACGACAACAACAGTACAGTAAAACAGTAACAGTAAACAACAACAACAGTAAAACATTTTCCACCCAACTACGTTATTTCCGTAAAGAAATGATGATACGCATTAAGAAAACAAGGATGATTATAGAAAGGGGCAGTCAGGGGACATTCAGGCAAAGACATTTAATTCGACACCTACAACAATGACGTGGATAATTCGGTAACTTTGAAGTATTACTCTGGTTTTTTTTATAAAGAACATTAAAAGCATAAAAATACAGCTGTAATTTTATACTAAAATTAATCGGAAAATGATTTCCGAAAGAAAATAGAATTCGCCATTCACAGGATACAAGGCGTGATCAAAAAAAGATCAAGGACTGATTTTACTCTGCGCAAACCGTTGAACGGATCGAAACAAGAAACAGTGCGCCATCTAGCGACACATCCAACGACTAAAACGAGAGGTGTTGCGTTTGTTTACGTCGAGTCGTTACGCAGCAGCAGCGGCGGTACGTGTTGCAACCTGTTCGTCGACGCGTGCAACGGCAGCAATGAAAGATCTAGATGAACAGCTTGTGTGCGTGAAATTTTGTTTCCAACTAGGAAAAAGTGCTACGGAGATATTTGGAATGATTCAGCAACCCTTTGTTAATGAAGCTGTGAGTTGAAGTCAGTGTTTCGAGTGGGACAGTCGTTTTAAATCGGGTAGAACCTCGGCAGTTGAAGATTCACGAACCGGGCGGCCTTCCACTTCGACAGACCCCAACTATGTCAAATTGGTTAACGATTTGGTGCTGGCAAATCGCCGTTTAACTATTAAGAGGATTGCCGAGGAAGTGAACATTAGTTTTGGATCCTGTCAAACAATTTTGACAGGCATAGTGGCATGACACGCGTCACATCAAAATTCGTCCCGTGGGTGCTGACTGATGAACAGGGACAAAAACGTGTGGACATTGGTCACGAACGCCTGGATCGAGCCAATGCCGACCCAGAGTTTCTTAAATCCTTGTTTTTGTTTCTTAAGTTGAAATTAACCTTGAAAGGGCCGATTCGGCTCTATTGCGGAAATAAATTAAAACTAATTGTACGGCGGACATGAAGAGAATCCCTAAGGCGGCTTACCAGGCAGGGTTCTACGG
Source organism: Hetaerina americana (assembly GCF_022747635.1). Classification (NCBI taxonomy): domain Eukaryota; kingdom Metazoa; phylum Arthropoda; class Insecta; order Odonata; family Calopterygidae; genus Hetaerina; species Hetaerina americana. Next base: position 19,668,099 of record NW_027286874.1, on the reverse strand, counting down.
CTGGAAGAAACTTAGGCAAAGGTGTGTCGTCAGCCATGGCATGTACTTTGAGGGCGACAAGTTCAATTAAGCTGTGCCCGTCGAAATAAAAAATTTATAAAATCAGTTCCGTCTTCTTTTGACCACACCTTGTAAACGTCAAGACACTTTTGTCACATCCTAAAAAAAAATTCCATTTTTGATCCAAACTATTACTCCTAAGCAGGGAAGACGTACTTCAATTATCTACCCTGTCAGACTGTTTTTATTATATTATAATAATTATTACATATAATAGTATTTTATATCTCTCAGTGATACCTTATGTTACGTAACTTGTACCAACATTATATTATACATTTTTAAGTTTCATTTTTAATTACAACTATCAAAAAAAATCAGGCAGAACGAATGAGCAGTTACCCCAAGTTGAGACCTTGGGATATCCACTGTTTACGCCCGAGCCTTGTCATTATTGAGTGCATACATGTGCTTTGTCTTAATTTGTTTTGGATTAGGTCGTAATTTGATTTGGATAGCAAAATATGGTTTAGAGTCGGGATTTGATTTACTATTTTCATCGCTTTGAAATTTTTATCATTCTCGAAGGTTAAATATCGCTGACATTTTAGGCAATGCGGTATACAAATAATCTTCCGAGCTCCATATTGACTTTCATCGGCGTCTACATGTTTAGTATATAGTTGCAAATGGGCAACTCAGAGATACTTCGATATTCTACTACTGATGGAAATAATTTACATCATTATCATCTCACAGACAGCCAAGGAAAAAATGTTCTTCACATACATTCGAATTATACGAATAAACAATGTAGACATATCACTCACCATTAATGCATCGATACACATAAATCGCTCATTCGTAAACACTACCTAGCGCAATAAACATGTATATAATAACGACTGTGAAGATACACTATAAACATATCTAATTATATTTAGTGGATCCACTATCGGGCTCTTCCGGCGAGCACTAGTATACTTGCTTACTAATACCAAAGAACTAAATTAAAAATGAAGATGAGACCGCAATGCTGTCTTGGCAGCTCTGGTCTGGGATCGAAAAAAGACAACTCCAGACTGAAATTGTTGAAAACAATTATGATGATATGAAAATCGTTCATCAACTTCAATTAATTATCCTATGAACTTGACAGTTTGAGGCTCAATTTAGTGAAAATTCATTATCACTGACTAAATAAACTTGGTATTTTTTCACAAAAAACCATAATACTACCAGTTTCGACACATAGCCCTAATTATATCACGTCGAAACCGGTGGCATTATTAAGTTTTTTTTGAGTGAAAAATATCAAGTTTATTTATTCAGTAAGTATCCTCTTTTCGACAACAGGGTGCGTTCCAAAAGTAATTTACTGAACAGATTTGCACAAACAGTTAAAATTCTTCTAAGTACTCTCCTTGGGCCTCTACACATTTTTCCAGCGACTCTGCCATGACCGGTACGGGCCCTGGAAGGCGTCTTCGGGGACCTATAGGAAGGTCTTCGTCACGGCTGTTTGGGTCTCTTCTACGGACGATAAAACGGGTTCCTTTCACGGGTACCTTGATCCGAGGGAACAAAAAGAAGTCTGCTGGGGCGACGCCAGGACTATAGGGCAAGCGCTGGCACCTGATGTTTGGCCAGGAACTCGCTGACTCTCATCGCGTTTTGGCAAGGCCCGTCGTCGTGATGGAGTTGCCTGGTAGTGGAGATTTCTTATCTCGTCCTGATGACCCTTTTTCGGAGTCTTTCCAGCACATCCACGTAGTAGGCAGCGTTTACTGTCTGTCCTCAAGGAACAAACGCCTTATGAAACATTCCTTTGTTTTCACTTTTGAATTGCTCATTCTTGCCATCTTGGGCTTGGGGGACTGGTCGGTGTGCCCCACAGAGCTTTGACGTTTTGTTTCCGGGTCGTATTAAAAAAACCAAGTTTCATCACCAGTGATGACGTTGTCCAAATTATCAGGTTCATTCCTAATACGTTTCAAAAGTTCACTTGAAATTTCCGCTCGGTTGGTCTTCCGTGACACAGTCGGCGCACAGAGGTTTACAATAACTAACGTCTTGCCGCTTCCAAAGCTTGGAGAACACAGAGCGGTTTTGCGGCAAAGCTTATCTTATCCCCACCTACTACAATTGGGTTGATCCCTCTCCGACCAATAGGAGCGGCGAGGGAAATACAATTGCATTCATTTTGGAGAGCACCCTGTATTTCTATTGCATCGTGCTCATAATGAGATCAATAGACGACAGGACTATGGAAGGCAAGAAATTCTCTTTTATGTCATAGCTACAACGTTTAAGGCCACCGCTGCTGATTAATCTCCTCCAATTGTAATTCTCCATCCCTCTCCATAAGCGTTTCAACATTCCGACATTCAATATTGACTAACTTTAAGGGCGCAAATGCATCCTCAGAGGAGAGTATCTTAATATTTCATCCCAAATTGGAATGCAAAATAATTGAATTTGTTTCTTATGACTGAGGTAGTTAAATACAACGATGGGCATTAATATTAATAGAAGCATACAACGTCCCTTCAAAATTAAAGCCATAATCATTAAGTCGAAAGTTTTGTCGATAGCTATATTTACATCTACGATATATATTTCACTTCATAGAGTTTTAAAAAATATGTTCTAGGCTAATCGAGTACAAAGGATTGCTTACGCTCACTGCGAAGAGTTTTAGTCACAGGATGACATTTAAGCAATGTAGCATCTGCTGCTGATGTTTCACGCGGGTCAAGGTATCTTATTCTTGATCTGACACACATTGGGAAAAATAAATGCTTGGAACATTCCGAAATACGCGAAATCTTCTTTCAAACTTAACTGTATGGCAACGCGGTTATAATTTCAAGCACACTCGTCACCAGTTTTTCTGTTATCAGGACAATGTTTCTTGTACGTAAACTCATTTTTTAGATTAAACCTCTTTTTTAAGATAAGAACCCAAATTAATGTAATAAATTGACATTTTAATAATTATGCAGAGGTCGACAGTATAATTGTATTGTAAGTGAATTTCTCGTATAATGGCAGGAATACAGAAAAATCGATCACTAAACGTCTATTCCATGCACTACCTTATGTTTGAACCTTCATCACTGTCTGATGAAAGTGTTTCATGGGAACAGGTTTAGTTAAAAAAATCCGCATCTTTTACTGGTGACACCGGTGTCGAAATGATGCAAAGCTGCAAAGGATAACATTTGTAAGAATAACTACTGAATAGGAAGACCTACGACTGGATATCATTATCAGCCTTTGCAGTGGCATACCATAATATCAAGAGAAACTACAAAAACACAAGCTACAAGACACGCAAAGAACTGAAGAATTTCAGTTTTTAAATATTTCTGGTAGTGTTCCTGAATAAAGAAAGTAGGTATTTGGAAAGTACCTAACATGTCTAAGAATTAAAAATTGCTGCATTTAGACAACCATGTCTTCGAAATACGTCGCACAGAAACTAATTTTAGTCGGCTAAAGAAGGATAAGATAACATTTTAGCGTAGGAAAAATGATAATGTTCCCATTCTGATTTATCCAGTTAGGATTGCTCGTATTTTTATGATCTTTGGTATCTGTTAGGGTATCATGGGCGCTATCAGGAACCATGTCCGCATATTAACTTATGAAATTCTTCAGTTTATACGTGCCCCGTAAAGATTTCCTTTGAGTTGTAAAATATATTTTACTTTAAATACATTTATTACTCGAACTAATCCACACTTAATTGAATGGCGATTTCCATTATAAAATAAAAACCCTATAATAGCATCCGAATGATACTCGAGGGCGGCACTAACCTCATGGTACACGCGACTCAGTGTAAAAAGAATTCGAGGATATTTCTCATGAAAACGGTAAATGCATTTCTTTTGGTGACGTTAAAAAAATGCCTGACACAGCTTTCCTCTCGGAACTCCTAAAATAATTAGAAGTGCTTGTGTTTTCGCTTTTTTGTGTCGATGGCTTTCTAACTTACAATCCATAAGAGACAAATGCAGACAAGAGCTCTGCGTAAATGGTGGTTTGGAAATTGGATCGAGATGAATTGTGCATTGAAGGATGAGACATTTTTTTTGGCGCGAAACGTTTTGAGAGATTAGCTCAGTTTTTAGCGCTTGTCGATTACTTCCCCATTCCCGCTGTCGGGGCTTTCGCTGCGGTTTTCCGGTTTTCATCTGGTGTGATCGAAAGATTACGCAACTGTTACATGCATGACTTGGTCCTGCGCTTTTGCTGCCGACGATAGTCCTACAGAGTTTAAGCCACAGGAAAAGGAATTGCTGAAAATAGAACTCGAGTGTGGAAGAGACATCTGGCTGATTGTAGTGACCGCTGAACGCGGTTGGAAGACACTCCGTTCACAATTGAAAGTTCACTCCTTTACCTCACTTTTTGGGAAACAGAAAATGATGTTAACACTGCGCCCTCAACCGGAGATTATCATAATTTGAAAGTGACGTTGAGAACACTCTTTAGCGTACACTTTGTTGCTTAACGAAATATAGAAGGTACCTTCAATAAAATAAAAGAAAGGCTTATCCCGAAGGTCGGACTTTCCGCGTAAAAAAGGGAGTACAGTCTAAAGGGTCGCCGTCCTGTTTTATTTTTTTACGCTCGCTTAGCATCTACAAAATATGCCAACTATAATTAAAACCCATATTTTCCTATTCCGCAGGAGGAGAATCCTCATTGGATTTTTTTAAACTCAATGACCAACGTAACACCGGAATGAGAGAAAGAAAGTAACCAGGCGAAACAAAAGAACTTCCCCAACGTTTGTGAAAGATATCCGAGTTTGCCATCACAGCTTTCGTCCCATTTCTTTTTGCAAATCAATCACGTACCGAACAATTCATTTAAATATGTGTCGACAATGAACGTACATGATTTGAAGGAAAATGACTCCCGCACACACTAATGTACACGAGCGCAAGATGCCAACGTGCTCCCTACTACGGGTCACTAGCGGGTCCAAGGAACGCGGGATCCAGGCAAGGATGAGGGGATATCTGAAAGGGGAGGAGGGTGGGCGGTTGTGGGCGAACTCACAATTGAGGCCGAGGTCGTGGTAAGTGATGATCGCCGGCTTGTTCCTCTTGCCCTGCACAGCGATCAGGATGCTGCCCCTCTCCGTGTCCAGCCTCTCCTCATGGACGGCTGTGTCGTCACGCGAGAGGGTCCGCGCGGTCGGAAACTGAAGCTGGATGTTCTTCAGCTCAATATCGTCCATGCTGTCTGAGGGCATCGTGCTGTAAGAAAAAGCAAAAAGATTTCTGAGGTTAAAAACACCCAAACGGTTTTGAATGCTTATAATAATTTTATTTTTGACTGAACAAAGAATAATGCAGTGTTAAAGATGTAACTAGCTAGGGTTTGGAGAAACTTATGAGGTTTTCCTCTTACATCATGAAGCATAACAGAAAAGCGCACACAAAAATATTGCTTGAAAGTTTAGTTCTCAGTTTTCTTGGTCGTTTTACATTCACTGACACACAGTAGTTGAACGGTAGATGAGATGAACAATTGATGTTTTTTGTAAATTTCATAACAAATGGACACAATGGATAACGGGGCCTCATAAAAATCAAAGAACATAAAAACCGTCGAAAAGTACAAATTATAAAAAAATTAAACGGTACGAGCAGAACACCATCTACAAACCAGAATTAATTACAAGCCGATATTACAGCTCTTTGTTAGAATCTTATACACTATTAAAATACCCAGTTTATTTAGCTTTAGGAATATGAAATACTGTCACTCATCACTACACGTTATTTACGCATTATGGCTGTAATCCGCTTTGGAAAGTTTAATACGGCATAAAAAATTCAATCAATCGACCTCGTTGACGAAATTGGCACTTCATGTTTTAATTAATTCATTTTCGCTATTTAAATTGTAAATTTTGAACGTTAAACAGTTGACGATAATGGTCATAATTAACATCAATTAGCTTAACTAATTGACAAGTCGAATGCCTACCGAACTACTAACATTCACTTAAGCTCTAAACAGTTTAAGACTTTTAGCTGTTGTCGTATTACTTATGGTTATAGATTCAGAGGATTCGAAAAAACGCAGCATCTGGCGAGCATAAGGAGAAACCATAGCTATTTTGATGAATGATAAAAGTTTTTTAGTTATACTACAATAAGGTGAGAAATCACTTTAAGAACTGTTCAATAGTAAAGATAATCGATTTGTACCCACATGTATTTTAAATAATTAACTGTCGAAATTCTCATTTCGCTAACGCATAGTTATGTTGTGTTAGGCCACATATTTGTTTCCAAAGCAATAGCTGATGCAGGAAGTACCTTAACTTTTACATTGGGGCATTTGTGCTCAAATATGCCCTGGTTGAAACAGATTCTGCTTTTTGCAAACCTGTTACGAAATCTCAGGGTGACTTCTTATCACTTTTAAAATTAATATGCTTTATTTGGGGAATTATGACTTCAATCATAATTATGAATTATGATTCACTTTTGTTTTCGTGTATAAACGTGGAAATGTAATTTCAATATGTTTTGTAAATCAAATATGACAAAATTCTTCAGATTTTCCCATTTGAATAACAAAAATTCCAGACAATTTTTCATGTGTTTAGGCTGGGAAAAACATTTGTGAATATGAGTGACTCCTGATGACCTATAACAAGGCACATCATTTTACAATAATTTCCAAATTTTACGCTTTTGAAAATGATTGGTTCTCTATTTCAATGTGTATATACGTAGGCATTCAGCAACAATAGATTACAGCATCTTAGCGATCGGAACTAAGTACGCAAGCTGTGTTGATAAAGTGTGTAGCAGCAGTGGATTTTCATTAAGAAAACTAGTTGCACTTGCTCACATGACCATTTCCCGATTTTTGATCGCCTTAAAATATTTATAAAATGGTCAAAAGTAAACATACAATTCTGTGGTATGAGGTGGAAGTAAAAGAAAATCTGATTGTACACATTTGACAACCTTAAGCTAAAAATATAATATCCCATATTTTCGTATTCAACATTTAGTAAGTGGTCACAATACGGTTTCATAAATTTTACGAGTCCGCTAAACTGATAAATTGCCGATTGAGAAGTTTATCAATGAATCATAATGCAAGTCCTAAGAAGAAAATTTCAAACGGGGGCACGCCGACGCATTTGCACAAAAGAGCGAAAACGATTCATTTGTGAATTTAGAGGATATAAGAGCTGTGCTCAGCGGATTTACGTATAAAACACATGGAATAACCGTTAACAACTCAATTCCTACAGGGATGCTAAGCGAAAAAGCGGAGTGCATATCCGATGGCAAGAATCATGTACTAAACATAACCAGGGCAAGACATTGGATTTATCCGAGACGAATGCACTACACGAATGATGTGACATTATTGCAAATGGGAACTTTAATACTGAAAATAAATTACATCAACGACAGAAAAACACCACCGAATAATTACTATAACAATAAGAGCCATAAAATCGATAATGGCGTTAAGCAGAGCGATAAAGAATGGACATCGGTGACGCTATCGAGGCATTCCCCATAGACGCTCCTCCTCTGGGGTGAAAGGATAAAGCGGAGCGAGGGTTGCATTGAAAAAAGGCGACGGGTCAATCAGCATTCTACTCCACGTCATGCCCCTTCCACAATTTGTACGCAGAGCTGAACTCGTTCAGTAATAGTGGGAAATAAGCTCCGCAGACTCAAATGACGCACCAGTTCAGCGAGGTCACTCGTCTGGCGCGATGGGCGCAAATATCCGCAATTTTCAACGTTCCTTCGCTCAATGCGGGAGAACTCGATCACTCAATCGAGAAAATTAGTCACAAGGCATTTGTGAACAGCAATCCATAAATTCCGAAAGTAAGCTAAGAAATGGATAAAATATTAGCAATTTAATCAACCACTTTAGCACCGACTCTTTTATTTCTCTGTAGTTGATGAACACGGGAAAGGGCTGAACAGTTTCAGGCGTAACTTCATAGAAGCGATGTATATAGTATTTACGGAACTACTACTATTCTTTTTCCTCACTATTATACTGTGGTACATCATTTCCAAACTGTTGTAGCGAGGAAAAGTATCCTGCTAGTCAGTTCTTTGAACAGGAAAGAGCGTTATCGGTGGGGGGTGACCATGACAGACAATGTAATTATTTCAGCACATCATATTTATCATTAGAATGTTGAATGATGTTTGAAAGGTACTTCTAGGAGCACCACTAGCGATATTCATGAAAAATCATATGAAAATTCATGATGGCTAAGACAAGGATACTCGCATTTTCATATTCATCCTAAAAAACTGAAATGCCAAAAGCTACAGTAAACGTTTTTGCTGAGGACGTCAATGCTGGAAATTTCAAACATGGAAATTAACTGCAATTTTGACGATATAGGATGAAAACACGAAGAAAACATTTACGACACGTTGTTAAGATATTTACTCTCACGACTGTGTAAGGTTCTTCGCTCATTTGCCCTCATACAATCCCTCTTCCCTTTGCAAAGGGATCGGAATGCCAATTATGTTGTGCTGATGACGCTTGTTGTACGATGTCATTAAGAGAGATAACGGGTATTTCCGACGTGAATACATTAACGAGAGGTGACAGGGATTCGACAAAGAATGACAAAGAGAGGAACGAGAAGAAATGTTAACAACGAAGGGTTATGGCGTTACAACCAGACACGGGTAATTACGGTAATACGTTAACAACGCCCTGAGCTTGCCAAATCCAAATGACCGTATTTCAAAAAGTAGGTAATGACTACTTTTTTGAAATTCGATCTAATGGTTACACATTAAGTACTTAAAAATAAATGGTATGCTCGTTCAGCATATGAACCACATTTAAAGTGAAATTTCAAGATTAATAATACCTGTAGCTGTCTTTCTAGAGTCGCCAAAGCACACGACAATATGACAGCAATGTGCTTAAAACTTGACAGTGATCAATGTTTGATGATTACAGAAAAGCATTACCAGCCATCTACTTAAAGCGATTGCTCTCATTTGTCACAGATGTTGAAGGGTCTGGAGTGAGTGCAGGCGTAGTGAGGTCGAATCCATCGGTGAAGAGTTTAATCAAAGCGAAAGATGCGTGGTTGTGTTTCCCCTGACTCCCTCCAACTAGCGCTGTCGTCCGCTCGCTCGCATTCATGTCCCAGCGGAAAACCCAATGAGGGCACACTTGATTCGCCTATGAGAGCTGAGACACCGCAGCCCCATTGGCTTCCAAAGAGCCAAGATCGTCAAATTAGCTAATTAATTACTGAATAAAATTTTCACTGAAGGAAATGCTATTAAAATAGGCGATAGGGAAAACTATTACACCTGACTTCACCTGAGATTCTTCCGACTGACTCGTTCGAAAAAAACTGGTATTGGGATTTAAAAATCTTTTATGCATCCAAGACTGAAGACGTTGGATAGTAGTTCATAAGGAAAACGTAGATAGACTAACTTAGTGGGTCACGGTAGTCCAGGGGTGGAGCGTTGGACTACTGAGGACTTGGGAGGGCCCGGGTTCGATTCCCGGACAAGCCACTCTGGGAACCTGCAGCTCCACCTAAGCTATGTGATTTTCCGGGTACCAGATCTTCCTGGGAAACCATAACCGGCACAGGGAAAGGAACTGGCCCCCCTACCCTGATGTGTGAATTTCACACGACGTCGGGCTTAGTACTGGGTGAGCTCTACCTTCACCAACCAAACCGACCTTAAAACCGACCATAAAAACCATAAACACAGTAATCAACCCGAAGGAAAGGAACTGCCCCCCTACGTGTGAATTTCAAACGCCGTCAGGCTTAGTAGGGTGAACTCTTACCATCGCCCACCAACCTGACCTTAAGGTACATTACTGTGTATTTAAACTTAAAAAACTTTCGTCGGATACGGGAGCAAATTGAAACTGCTCCACAATAAACGCGTAATTATCACGTCGATATGGTTACATATGAGCGTGAGTATCTCAATTTTTTCGCATCATTTGGAATAGTTTAATGGATCACGATTTCAATAATACTGTACATAGAGGGAAAAATATTGCACAAATATGCACGTCGTATATTTTACAGGACTAAAGCATGGAGAAGTGGCTTGCTCCTTTACGAGTAAGGCTGCGCCAGTTTTTCCAATACCTGCAGTATTTAGACGATAGTCTTCCGTGTAATAGTTAACTACTCAAGCAAAAATGCCATACTAATTTATAAATAAAGGAAGGACTGTCAGTAATTGAAGGACAAGCCAATCGATTACTGCGGTTATTCACCAGCGGCCCCTTTATCACTGAAACCCTTTCACTGGCGACTTGTCCCATCAAAAAGCGCAACCTGTCAAGAGTAATAGCCTCTTTTTCCTGTCCTCAGTTCAGAAAAAAAATCCATAGCCCTCAAACCTATAAACATCCATTCACAGCATTCCTTTAACTCCGCGTAACAGGTCAGATAGGACAACACTTAACTTCACGATCAGTGATCGGTATTCTGATAAATTGTAATAGTTGTGCAGCATACAAACGGTAAAATGTAAACTGCAAAAGGATCATATTTTTTAATGAAATTACTGGGACAATATTTTTTCATGATCTTCAAACGGGGAAGACCAATACCATACATAATTATCAAAATAGTACAAAGGGAAAATGTTTAATATAGGTAACAGAATCAAATGTATAAATGCATATAATTACAAACCTTCAAAGAACACCAGAAAAAATATGAGCACTGCATATAATTTTGTGTCTAAATTTACGATCGCCTATCTATCACGAGATGAACTGTGAGCCAAATATATTTATCAAGTCAGGAATCGTTTGGAAAATTGGATTATATAAAAGAATTGTGACAGCTTTTTTTACTGCTACTGATTCACTGCACCGGGTAATAAAGTAATTTCACTATAAAAAGGTCATAAGTCACGACGAAAGCGCTAAAGATTATGTTCTAATGAATTCGAAATACCATAAATATCATCGCAAAATGAGTTTACTGTAAATTGAGATAACCAAATGGCGAGGCTTGAAAATGAAATAGGGCCAAGAACCTTCATCCCAATCTGAATAGGGATAACCAGTGTGCCCTCTTGAAGTTGTGTATTACAATAATAAAAGAGAATAAGGAAATGGTTATGATCACCGCAACAGCGTTGATATTAAGAAGGAAGATCCGAAAAGAAAGGAGTCATTCGTGAATAACTTTCAGTACCAAGAAAAATAACACTTGATGAACAGCGGAAAGATTACGGAAATATGGCGACATTTATTCGGTCGTGTCATAATCAGAGAATAATGAACCTCCAGCATTCTCACTCCTTCCTCGGTTGAGCACGTACCCCACCCGCACGCCTACGTCATCTCCACCTAGCGCAATTATCACGGTGAGTAAACTTTCCTGGAAGTTGCCTTCTACAAGGTACTCATTCCCCACCTACGTTCACCGCTAACATTTCCGAGAGTAGCTCAAAAAGTTAAGAATGAATCACACGGAAGTTAAAACTATAAATCATTCACAGCTTATGGCGGATAATCGTGTAATAAGGGACTCCTGATGACAACGGCTATGGGTATGAGAACACTTAAGCAGAGATAACTGGAAGACACATGCACTCAGGCCTGAATTGGAATACGGCCCGGTACCATCATAGAAAAGCTAGGGCTCTAAGGTCCGCATCTACAACATTCGAATAGTTTAACGTACACACTGAGGAGAGGATAAATTAAAAATAACGAAATATCAGGACACCATGGTCACTGGCTGACTGTGAAATAGTTTTTTTTTATATATGAGTGTTTTGAGCATGGTATACAACTCTGGGTTAAATACGAGAGTTGTAATTTGGCTTTATGGAAAATTTTCTGAAAAGTTATTCAAATTAGATTTTTTTGAGTAATTATAATATAAAGACACTGTGGAAAATATAAAAGAAACGAATAATATATTTAGTTTTACCTTTGATTAACTCTTTACTTTCGGTTATGTTGCTTACTTCCGATGGCTGGCGTCTACTGACAATTCAGCCCATTACAGTTCTGTCGGAAATACTTCAGTTAAGTTTCAAGAATCAATTTTATAAAATATATCGCCCAGAGTCAACTGGAAAAATGCGAAATCTCTCGTCCAGTTTGCATCTACACAGACAATTCCTGCAGTTAAAAATCCGTATAACTTATTTCGTTCAAGAGCGGAAGGGATGATGAAATATGAGTCTGTATTTCTAAAGCGAATGCTTACACGTCACATAGCTCTAACTAAAAAAATAACGCCAGCAGCAATTGCCGTGTCAGGACACGATTATGTGAACTTAAAGAAGAGAGGAAGAAGGAAAAAAAATGATAAGAGGGAAAGACTGTGTGTAGATACTAAATTTCTCGTGAAGTACCACCTCATTGGCGAGCAGATACGCGTTCCATTACTCCTATCTTTGATTGATAAATGAAAACATAGTAATCATTGTCGATACCCCTCTCCGTCAGCAGCATTCGACATATGTGGGTTTGGAGTAGTGATTGCCACCCAAGGTTTCCTGACATTTATGTAAGATATGGCATTTCTGTGGGTTGGTTACGTGCGTTTTTTTTTCCTTCGTGTAGCACACAACCGAAAATGCAATACCGGAGAGCTCGCTCTTTCGCGGTGTAGTCACAGCGATGAAGTGTTTCATACGCCACACAACAGAGAGAAGATTATTTTAAAAGATAAACTAACATGCTAAAGGATTCAACAAAAATACATGTTAACTCTTTGTGCTTATAAATCTTATAAAAATTGTAATAATTAAGTTTTAAGCACGAAGAATGAACTTGATACAATGGAACTAACACGCATAAATGCAATCTCGACCTTTATCGAAAAAAAGCAGGTTAACATTCCTACTATATTTCATGTGGTGGTTTGTAACTAGCTACAAGCTCCGGGAGAACTTCTGTCGATTGATTGTTGCTGCATCATCATATTATAGAGGGCTGTTCAGTCAATTCTCAATCATGATAGGTGATTCCGAGATTATCGACGGGAGCAAGAAGGGAGTATCGAAAGTATTGCTAAGAAAGGCATGATAATTGTGGATTTTACAATACTGTATAATGGTATATGGTAGCAGGAAATGCTAAGCACTTGAAGAGTACTTTGATTAGTGTGTACCGATGGCCACGGCCATACAGGGTCCGTACAATAAGTATGGTGACTGGTTCGCTGTAGCCCCAACGGAGCGGTGGATGGGGGTCCGACCGGTCGGCTCTGTAGAGGGGTACCCCACCACTCAGGCGCACCTTAGTTCTGTCGCCTCCAGGCATGCGTTGAGACAGGAGGTGGATTTTTGTGACGGGTGATTGTTTGTGGTGTCGTCGCGCCAGCATGGAGCGCACCGTCGAGCAACACTACGGTGTGAAGTTTAGTTTTACTCCAGAAATCCGCACCGGAGACCCTTGATGTCATTAAACAGGCTTATAAGGGTGATGCCTTAAGCCGTAAGAGAGTTTTTGAGTGGCACAAAATGTTTAAGGAAGGCCGGGAGCTCGTCGACGACGAGCACCGCGTCTGACGCCCGACGACCGCTGGTCGCCAGGCGTCAGTCGCCGCCCGGACCGATGCTCAAGTGGGCAAAGTGAAAAAAGTTTTGGACTCTGACAGGCGTTTAACCATCGCCCTTATCAGTGAGGAGACCCGCCTTTCAGTCGGAACCGTCCACGCCATTGTAACAGGATCTTGCGATGAGGAAAGTGTGCGCGAAGCTGGTGCCGAAAGACTTGAGCGAGGAACAAAAACAGACATTGAGTCCTTCAGCCTTCAGGGAGGTTTTAAGGCTGGAGTAAAAACAATCATTTTCAAAATGCATGATATTTGGACCATTGGTCGGTTAATCACATAAATCTTTGGTCGCCATTCTGATTCAGGATCTTCGGTTTATACGCAATACTGAATAGCGAAGGAGAGTAGGTGGCCGAATTCAAGGTTGCGCCCACTATCCTGCGAACGAGTTCTGAGAATGTTTCAAAACCATATGACGCCTTAGGAAGACCTTTCCATGCATTTAACTTCGCCTTGAGGATTGCTCCACCGAGCAACTTCGACGGTGAGCCGAAGTAGAGGCATGCCAATTAGTTCTGATGGCCGAACGAGACAATCCGAACTTATTCGCGTGGAAAACATTTCTCTTGAATTCTGAAAAGGGTGTATATGTATATGAAAGAACGACGACTAACTGCACAACCACGGAAACATTTGATACCGAATGGGAATTTTGAAACCTTCGAAGGAATAATTCTACACACTAACTGAGAGGTAAAAGCAGCTTAACCCTAGAACGGTAACGCTATTTTTGTCACCATATTCTGGTAATGTGGGGTGTAAAAATACCTCAATTTTCAAAAATTTGTATCCCACGCACATTATGACTATGAGAGTCCTATCGGGACTTATTTTTTCGTTTTTTAATGTAGAATCACGTGACACAAAGATTTTTTTCGAAGTTTATCGGATGAGAGAAAAATGAGTAAGAAGGGCGAGAAACGTGAAAAATCAGCAAATTACTTTTTTCGTAAATTTACGATATCTTCATCAATTTTCAACCGAATTGAGTGAATCCAACGGGATTATAAAGGAGAGATACTATGCTTTACCAAGATATCAGTTGATTTTTCCAGTTCTGAAAAAAGATATTATTTAAGTATTCGAAAAGAGCGCAAATGGTAAGAAATGGAAAAATCGATTCCCGTCGCGGGTAATATCTGTAAGAATTTCGTTCAAATTGGAAAAAACCGGCTTTATCAGAAAGCAAAGAGCGCATACACAATCACTGTAAAAAAATACATTCATCATTATAGTGAAAAGTACATTCAGCGCGATTAGTTTTTTCACCCCACGTTACCGTTATAAGGCTAAAGGTAATTCACAAAACATTAGTTTCGATCAGCCAGAAATGGCCTCCTTCCAGCAACCCGGAACCGGGTCGCAGAGAATATGGATTTTTTAATTGCCTGAATTTTAAAAAATCGTAGAAACATTTTTCCTGATCTTTTGAAAATCGAGTTTTTTTAAAGTCAAATAGTTAGTAGTCAGAACTGGTGATTTGGAGCCAACTACTGTCGGATTCATAATTAGAAAAACATAAAAAACGTGCTTAAAAATGTGTCATTTCAGTCACTTCAGAGGCAGAGCGAAATAAAAAACACATTATGAAGGCTTCACGCATGCAATATATACTTGGTACGAAATTTGTTACGCAATACTTACTTCGATGGTTTTAACAAGGAAAGTCCATTGAAACTGAATGAGAAACAAAGCGAAATATGCGTTTGTCCACCTACCGTGTACAGAAATGAAAAACTGAAGTGTCCAAGAGAACAAAAATTTCGCCGTAAACGGAGAAAGTTATCACATATTGTTAATTCTTGAATCATGGTTAAATATCTACATCAACATAATACCCAAGAAGTCGCCGCAATGGCAAGGCGGGGGTGGGAGGACACTAGCCAAATATACACAACTATTGATCCATACATGAATCCGCTCATACACAAAAACACTCGTCCGCATACACACAAACATGCCTATATACATGCCTCGTACTTCATGCAATAATTGGCAAAAGCATTAAATGTTTGTCATTAATTATATTCGGGTGTTTGGGTTCGATTTCGTTATGATTACGTATCATGCGAAGGAAGAAAGAGTACTTGAATCTGTCTGTGAAGGTGAGCGACTATATTTCTCTCATATTTTTCTCGGTCGTCGTACCAACCGATATCATTTGGCGTCATAATAATTCCCTCGGTGTCACAAGAAATCTCGGGAGTTAATGAACGTACTTCAATTGACGTAAACCGTTTTAAGTAAACTGTGATTTCTTCAGCAAGTTCCTTTAGTATTATGGCATGGATTTCTTCCGGACCTATGTTTTTGTTTGTTTTTACATTTCGGAGCTATTTTTCTATTCCAACCGGGGACAATACTCATAATACGTCATTAATGATCTCTTCAGGAGTGTGGTGAAATTCGCTTTGAGCACTGCAATTCATACTGCAGACGTTCAGAAAGAAAGTATTTGATATATTGACCCTGTTTAAGATGTCTGTAATATTTCCGCAGTTTCTGCTGTTGTAAAATGCGCACTTGGACACTTCCTTTGCATTACCCTTATGTAAGACGAAAATAATATTATG
The DNA here is from genome assembly GCF_022747635.1 of Hetaerina americana. Classification (NCBI taxonomy): domain Eukaryota; kingdom Metazoa; phylum Arthropoda; class Insecta; order Odonata; family Calopterygidae; genus Hetaerina; species Hetaerina americana. Next base: position 19,651,902 of record NW_027286874.1, on the reverse strand, counting down.
GTTTCTCTAAATATTCGCATAATATTTTTTTATTACAGGTACGAAAGACTTTCCCCCTTTTCACTCGACATTCTACGAATCCTCCCTCCGACGTCTTCATCAGAATTCCGTCACCACTTTTTAAATTATTTTTTAAATTTGAGTGAACTTTTCTTTGCCCCCTTGAGGCGATAAACTAATCCCCTCAAGAGATATCGATGTACACAAAATCCGTACCACTGTCAGCAGTTTATTTTTGTCGTGAAATTTGGCATGCTCGTATAAAAACATTTTGCAACAAAAATAAAATGGTGACTTCAGGTTTGACTCATTGAAAATTATGCACTATGGAAAGAAAAGTTATATCTATTAAGTGGAATTCACAAAGCTGATATTTTTTCTTTCCGAAAAATAGGGGAGGAAAAATTGTAAAAGGTGTTCAAAATATTTCACTTTAATGCTGTTGCGGACCTTCCGCACAACTCCATAAACAGCACCTTCCCAGTGGTGCTATGAAAATAAACATAAAATAAGCATTCGAGAATAGCTGACGAGCTCGTCGTCTGTTCAGATCAATCAGCGAATGAACTAGGTCAACTTTCAGGATTTTTAAAATCTTGTGAACTCAGTAGACATCACTTAATTTAGGGATTTTCACCTCCATACTCTATTCAGATGTTTCATGCCTTTGATATTTTGTTCTTCAATTCACGGTTCTGAAACATCTTCATTGAAAAACACATTTCAACGATATGTATTTTTTCACATTTTTTTTCATTTTAATCCGCTTTCATGTGTAATTTAACACTTCAAAGAATGCTCTTCCCAATAAAATAAATTGCTTAGTAATTTCTACGTTACATACAATATCATTCATGCTAGCATAACGAGTCACTGAATAGCTCATCTTTCAGAAAACACGATTATGCACTAGTTTAATACATTATTCCTCATATTTTTTCTTTGCTTGTTTCTGCAACAAAACCAAATACAAGAATTTCGTGAGGACAAAGGAAAATACGAAACTATTTTCATGGCGTTCACCATAGTAGTCTCCAAAATAGGATTGATAATGCCTTAAGGTGTAACTTGAGGAATACATTTTTACGATTTACAACTAATAGCAACAATATTTTGACGCGAGTAGTTAATCCGTCACAAAAAGGAGTATTTCGCCTGGAACAAACACGCTGCAAAGAGAACTTGCCTCGTTGTGCAATTTTTTGGTAGAATTTTCGTGCATCGTACACAACCCCACATAATTTACTGAATTGATAGGTCAACATGAAATATCCAAGAATTTGCTACGCCTGACAACCAATAGTCAATAATGACCGAGCATATGAGATACTGACACATTCCGAGTCTCACAAAAACTAATCAAACCAAGGAAATAATGTTTGACAAAAGCTTTCCACTCAATGAAACGCACGGGTGAAATACAAAGTTTCATGATCCAATTAGTGGCAATTTATCTAGCCCATACTTGATATTGGACTTTCATGAAATGAATTGAATGGCCATTCAATAAATATTCACCGACGGAACGAAGATAAAAAGTCAGAGATGGCAACGAGGAAATAACGGACAAGTATTTATAGAGAAACGAAATGAGCTATGACGATCAGGCTGGAGAGAAGGGAAGGGAACACAAGAGTTGAGATAGACGATTTTGAAAGAAAAAATGTCATTCTTCCCCAACCCTCCCCCCGCAGGGATCTGACGGCGGTCGGAAGACGAGGAAAGATTACGCGAAGGGGTAGGGAAGGTCACGGGACTAGAGGACGATAAGGTGGAGGGATGAAGGGGCAGGGTCGGAGTGGGAGAGATTGCGTTTTGGGGGAGGGGAAGAGGTAGGGGTTTGGGCGGCCAACGGAGGTCGCTGCATATCGATCGCCGGGGCTCGAACGCCTGCGCCGCCGTCAGCCGCGCCCACGCGGCACGGATAGTCTGGAGGTGGAGGGCGCCTCGGGGCGGCAGGAGGGAGGAGTAAGCGAGGGGGCGGGTGGAAGGGCGGATGGTGAGGGGGGGGAGAAAACTGGGGAATATAGGGAGTGCGGGGATATGGCTGTAGAGTCAAACGGATTCAATGACAGAAATTGCGATTATCATTGATTCACACCGCCGCCAATCAGTAACTAGAAATGTTGAAAGATCACTTTCCAAATGAATTTTAACAATGGAGTATCACCAAGCCAATTCTACTACGCCCCTAGGCATCCATTAATAAAATGGAATTTGTAAGAGGGTATCTTAATTATATCTCCTTTGAAGAAACATGTTCCTTAATGATCCATAGAAAACAGATAACATTTATATATAGTTTGACTTTCGCGTGTCCTCGTGGAAGTAAAAAATGTGGCAGAGCTAGATAAATAGGTAAAGAGGATGAATATGACTCGGAAAATGAAAGCAAGTATTTATTGTCTCATTTCCTCGCTTAGCTTCTCTCATCTTGAACAAGTATCTTATTGTAACCGGGTTATCATGTTGTAAACGTGCCCGTCATTCAACCGTGAGATGGACTTACACCGCGGAAATGGCTGTATGCTAAATCTTGCAGTTAGGCTGCTGGGAAACATTACATTTTTATTTTATCCTGCAAGTTGCCAATAGGGCGCGTGGCAGGGGAAACATGATGAAGGGAGAAGAATATTGGGATCCAAAAGGAGCACGGGCTACCATAAGCGTCGGCTGGGTTATCTATTGAAGTCCATGCTGAATGTAGTTCCATCTGCTTGTTCTCGGTGATAGCTGTAAAAAAATCAAAATACAAACAGTTCCACGCCAGTTCTTGCTCAAATGTTGTACGAACATCGTCATTTATGCATACGCGGGCCTTTTACAAAGACTAAATATCCCAAATGCCCCACAGAGAACACTAAATTTTCATTCTTAATTCAGTGCGTGGATCTGCGAGCGAAGAGTGGGAAGGAAGAATAAGGAGAGTGGAAGGTCGTAAAAACTATTACGAAAGTGACACAAGTCCATGGGTTAAGTGGGAAATGGAGAGAGGAGGAAGGGGAGGAAGCCAACGGGAGGGCGAGGGTTTACGAGGAACGCGAGTAATACGGCGGAGAGGAAGAAAACGAAAACACAACTGAGTAATGAAACTCGACTAAAACCGCGGCCACTCAGTGAGTGAGCGGCAGGTAAGAAAGAGTTTTCAGGAGGATTACAGAAAAAAGAAAAATAGAGGACGGGATGTCAGGGGGGCAGCGTTGAAAAATCATTCAGTGATACGTTACAGTACACTGAGAGAGCATGATCGTAAGGAGATGGAAGATGAGGAGCTCGTTGTTTATAATAGTCGCTGGAAAACCCATTCCATACCATTCCATTCTACGAACCTCGAGACTGGAGAGAGGAGCACCGCGGTTGGGTTGACCCAGATCAAAAAAAAGGGGCCGAGAAAAACAAAAGCGCAGCTCTTGCTCGCTCGAGGTCGCGATCAGTATCGACTAGCTTGTAGCTCCTCTCACTCTTTCTCTCTCTCTCCCTCTCCACCTGGCTCTTGCAACATATCCCAGCCAAACAGGCATTTTGCTCCGGTACTTTTATGAATGGCTCGCTCTCTACGACGGCCTTGTAGGACGAGTAGGTCGAGCTTTTCGAATCCGGGCCCAAAAAGGTGGAAGGCGCAGGGGAAGGGGACGACGCAGTCTGAGCGAGGTTCGGAGGGATGGGGATTACATTTCGCTCCGGACACGGGACTCAATCTACCGCTGATTTTATACGGTACATCGTTAAGGTTTACTGTCAGCCAACCATAAATGCGAGACGAAATATTAGATGAGCTCAGCAGAGTGTAAGTTTGGATGTCCTGGATCTGAAAATGGTGGGCTGAGATCTGGAAAGGACAATTCAATCTCAAAGTAATCGGTAAGCCTTATCCAAGTTGTATCTCCTGTTACACAAACTACGGTAGTTGCAAAACTATTTATACAAAAAGCCACGATATAAAAAAATAGAAAATAAGCAACAAGGTGAAATCACTATCCTTGCCTATACGTCAAAAACACTTATAAAAGTCTCTTACCGTTTCAAACAAAAATTAGTAGATTAAAAAATGTCATTTACCGCTTGAATAATAATTCTCGTTCAATACAATAATGTCAAGAGATAATATTATTAAAGACTGATATTCCGAGGATGAAATGAAATCTCTCGTATCATGATGACAAATCATATCTCAAGGTGTTCTTTCAGCAAAATAAATCCGGCAGTACTACACAATTATCGACCGCACGGAGTTAACACAGAGAACAGTATTCGCTGCCTCCTGCAACCACAACTATTTGCTTGCGGTTGGGGGGCAATTTTCAGAGGGGCTGGTTAAGGCTTTCAAAATATGACCTGACAAGAACCCAGGACTGTCATATTTATTTCCTAATAGCATGGAAAACAAGTCTCAAACGTCGAAATTTCATCGATTACTAGGAAAAGTCCTTCCAGAAATATTTGACGTTACATCTAGAGGATTCATAACCCGTGGGCTCAAGGGCTCTTTACTTGTTTAGGGTATAGAATTCTGATGTCTAACAGCCCAAGTTAAAATGTATATTCTTGGGTCAATCTAAAATTGTCTCCAAAAGATTTACGATCCGAAAAAGGTTGTACTAGTATCCTATAAATGTTAAAGGATAAGGGATATTCAAACATCCCATTTCCAATAAAATACATACCACTGCCAATTAATTAGTTTTTTACAATGTTTTCGGTTAGTTTTTACGCTGTGAGAGGAATCGAGAAGTCTTTAATTCAGAAACACTGGTCACGTAGTGGCGCATGCATACAATTTAAAATTTATTCCAGAAAAATGAGAGTGAGCCCTGTTCTTTGGTAAAATGTTACATGCGGAATTACCCAAACAAATAATAAGTTCTATTACGAGGGAAGAAGTAACACCACCAACTCTTTCCAGCCCAGACACTCCTTATCCACTTTCCCCTTAGAGGACGGAAAGAGAGAGGACGCGTTAGTTAAAGGTTTTCATCTCTACCCCGAGGCCACGCTGAGATATTACGGACCAAGTGGCGCAGGATAAGAGAGACTGAGCTGTGTTTGAGCGTGAGACGAAAGAAGAATAAAAATGACAATCGATCTCACCCTCCCTACAAGAGGGTTTATAGTATATATCGAGCGGGTACTGACCCTCTTTGATACGAAAATTAAATCTCTTTTTTTTCGAGAGGTGGCGATAAAACTCTCGATCAAAGATTAGCTGGCTATAAGCGATGAAACCTGAGGTATTTTAAAGGAGGTGGGGGCAGGTGGAGAGAGACACTTAAAAAAAGGGACGGTCACTTGCCGAAGAAAGGAGGAGGAAAGAGAGAGGGGAGGGCTAGTAGGCCTGGAGTGGGAGTGACGAGGAGAGTGAGGGGAAGTGAAAAAAACGAGCGTCCAAGTCACGTCACTTACTTCGTCGTAAGATCGGGGTTAATAAAACAAGATAGAGATCGCCAAAAGGAGCAGCGATCGCAGAACGAGGTTCGATTTTGCTGCGAATCATTGATTGGGAGATGGATTCGAATGCAAGTGAGAGGACAAGAGAAAGTTCACAGAGGACGAAAGAGTGGAGGGAGGAAAACGACTATAAAATCCCCGGGAAAACAGTCGGGAAAGTCCCAGTGAGCGCGGTGATTGGCCCAAACCAGGAACGGCGACAAAGGCAACAACACAAAATGCCCAGAGATCAGAAATTATGGATGGTGTAAAAATGAACGAAGTGGAAGGGCAGGGTTTCCTTTAAACAGCGGATTAAGCTGCCGGGTGGACTGGTAACTACCACCGTCAACTCCCTCCCTCTCTAGTTGTTGGATTTAGACAATTTGGCTACCTACCATAAATGTGGAATTCTTTGCAGCGGATAACCGTTACAGATAAATCATTTGGCGAGGAAATTGGCTTACTTTCCGATATAATATTTCCAAATAATCAGTTGGAAATTGAGTGCCGATTAAAAAAGATGGTGCTTCAGTGAATTAGAAATTTTTAGCAAATATTCCAGATCCTCTCATCATATTAATTCATTTGCTCATCGCAGATACTTGTGTAATATCCTAATGCCAAAAGTATTTGATAACAAGCACATATATCACTGATGATGACCACTTTTCAAAAGCTCTTTAAACGATTGATTAATTATTCTTGGACTATCACTTAGAATTAAACGGAGAAGTATGATGTAACTGTTCAGGTGTTACAACGTCGACCCCCGAGGCGGGATCCACAAGCGCGACCTTAGCATTAACCTGAGAGCTCGTTCCGCTCATTTCTCTCCGATTGTATTGACTGACTTTTAGCGATACAGATCCCCACGTAACGCTAGTCCGAGGCACTGTTAAGGTATCGCCACGGCTTGAGACGCGTCGAACCGAGCAAATGTCGGAACGCTTTAGGTACTTAGTTAAAAGAATACGGACTGCGCATGACCGATCATGGGTTAGGTATTCACAGACCAATAAATAATACACAAAAAGTTAAAGCTGATTCAAACTATTTCATCCCATTTGGAAGGATTAAATTTATCATCCGTCAGCATTAAAGTTCAAACGAGAAAATAATGCTTGCGAGTCTATTACGGAAAATCTACTGGAATCAAAAGCATTTCAAAATTTGCACATAGTTCAAGGTAAAGATGAAATGCGAATCTACTACGTTATGCTAACTGACTGTGAGAGCAGGTTACCCATCATGAAAAGCAGCTGGGCGACTTATTTTGCGCGCTCTTCGTGGCCGAAGAAAGCAGTATTATGAAAACCATCGAAATTATAAATTCAATGAGAATTATTTGCCTTCTACTTTCTGAATACTCCTTGGCCATGTCCACCTCCATTAACAATTTTTATCAGGATTCATAGGTCTCACATACACCCTAAATTACGAATCGAAACACTAAAATGGACATTAAACACTTAAGTTATGGTTCGAAAGAAAATATCGAAGCGCTACATGGTAAAGACATTCAAAGGTTGGTAAGCTTTAAAATAGAGATTGTGACGTAGATGCGGTTAGCTTAGGTCCAGGCATACTTGAATACGAAATAGAAGGGGCATTAAGGGAATTCAAATCAAATAAGGTCGTGGGGCAGGCATCATTAAGACTGTGATTGAGTGGAGAATGTTAGGCAAACGAGGAAGGGGTACGAATAGGATAGGGATGTTCGACGGATTGAAAGGAAGAAGGAAATTAGCGGAATTGAAGTAGAGTTTATTGTAGTGTCAGATGACAGGTTTTGCTTCGCTAGGTGAGGCAAATAAATGCATCGTTGAACCGTTATATAGTCTGCGTTCATCCAAAACCTGCCTTCAAGGATAGAATATCAATAATAATAATAATAATAATAAAATTATAATAAAACACTTGTTCACAGAGGGCGACTAGTTTCCTTAATCTTCATATGATACATATTTTTGGCATGAATGGTTGTCGACATATCTTGCTCGAATTTACTTGCCAGGTGGATACGTCACTGTAATGGTAAGCCAGGTGCATAGTAATGTCAGCAAAGGAAAATAGATGCATTACATACAGATCTTTGGGATTAATATTTTGATTTTTATTTTAAATATAAATAGCCTTAATACTGTTGATAGAGAGAATTCGGCTTAAATTTGTAATATACCACAGCGTTGGTTTTGCTAGACTCTAGAACTTCGTGAAAAATGAGGCGGAAAGGAACCGCTCCCACAAATTTCAAACCACGCGTGATGGCAAAAGGCGAGCTTTGCTTTTATCCATGTACTCAGTGTTCGTTGTTGTGCTGACCAAAACGAAAAAAATATCATCGAATGAGATTTTTATAATGCAATTCTATGTTCAGACGATGGCCACTGCCGGCGCAGGCCCAATTGTCACCCAGCAACATTCGTTAAATTACAGTCGGCTGTGAATATATAATGTTTAGAGACACTCGATTCTGAACCTAGATGACGAAAGAACATTGAACAGAGGCCGCAAAACGTGGGGTATAAAAAAGGCTGCGATTTCATCCACTTAAGTAGAACGTTGCCAAGTTTGCCACAACTGCGCTTATTCTGTACACCATCATTTCTTCCGTGCAAGGCAGTAAATAAAAGGGTTGACGTCGGCCTTTGCATATTCACTCGGTGCATAAAAATGTGGAGTAGCGAGACGGTAACGATTTTATACACTTACCTGCAAGAATCTAACAAACGGCTTGCAGTACATTTAATCAGAAATAACGACCATAACCAGCATTTTTTTCACATTTTAAACTCATTTTGAAAGGAAATATCTCCCCGCCTTGGTTTTCCGATACTACGTGAAGGTTAAAGAGATAATAAATTTCAGTAATCTCAATATATTTTAATTACCCCGAAAGGTAAACGAATTAATCAACCTATGTGCACAAATTAATCCGTACCTACTGAGAATGAACTGGTTTTAGATGTCGTCTCCAAGAAACTGTTTAGATTAAGGCCAATATTTCCGTCTCAACAGTTTGAAATGAAAACGGAAAAGAAAATATACTGAGAGACGCCAACCGAGACGAAAGAGAAAAGAAGACAGGAAAAAACTAAGGTCTTTCAACAGCAGGCGACATTATTATTTACGCTTCACTCGTGGAGGCTCGAGAGGTAAGGTATAAGGTCATACAACATCTCGCTTTTCTACAGTGCGCCTCCAGCCGTTTTCTGGAGTCTGAGTTGAAGAATTTCATCCTCTACTGTCCGTACATTTTTCAAATAACCCCTGTGGACCTATTGGCTGCTTTCCAACACGCTACCCCTGTCCTCACATTTTCCGTAAGCGAGAGCGCCAAGATTTGGGGAGACCGCTGAACTAGAAGCTTTCCGATGCTTATTGAGCTCGGATTCCTCTCATTAGGGAAAAGCAGGCAAAAGACCTTGGAGTGAGGGAAATAAACGTCTATCCACACAATTATTGCTTTTCCCATAACCGCTGACATGAAAAAATGAATCAACGCTTCACAATAGCCAAAGCTTAGCGAAAGCATTATCACAACTCAACACTTGAATAGGTGATAAATATTCATACGGAAACAATGAGACAGAAATTATGTAACATACCATTTAAATATATTTTGATTACATTTTGTATTTCATGGAAGCAGCAAAATATTGACCTTCAATTACCAGCACAAATTACACAATCATTTTTAAGAACACAGGCATGGAAATGGTCGACTCAGCCACTTCGAGCGTTCAATGAGGTCTACAGGTCTGAACAAATAACTCTTACTTGTCTTTAATACATGCATTAAAACAGTACTTAAACAACTTTCTTTTGATGGCCAAACTGAATTATCACATATCATATTTTCCGACAAACCGCATCCATGACGTCCTATTCATCATTGCTCTAAAAAAATCGCCTTAAAAGTCAGATTTCCCCTCTTATACACACGAAAATTAACAGAAACATCGTTTGGAAAAGTTGAGATAAAATGCGTTTAAAAAATTCCCGACGGCCAATTACTACATGTAAATCCATTTTGAGAGATAGTAAATTGAGTAGGTCTACGCGAATTTCTTCAGAAAAAGTTCAATAATAAAATCAAAATGCTGCGCTCTTCGTTATAAAATATGAATTGAACCGATAATGATAACAGAAGTGTAACCACGAAATATATTCTTATACTTTTCCCGTTTAAATAAATGCAGGGAATCCAAATGATTTCAGAAATTTGGGTTAGTCAAGTCGGTAGATGCAATTTAGTGCTTGGGACAAAATCACATGAGAGAATCTCGATCCTTACATAAAATCAAAACGCATTACACCAATTGACCCTTCTGATCAACCCTTCTCAGCTGACAGTTAATTTGCTTTTGATGGATTGATTTCAACAGTGATAAAATGGGCCAGTGGTAGGCACATCCTCACGGCTGAGACATCCAATCCGGCGCACTTGCACACAAACTGCCAAGGTTAACTCGCTCCTGGGGAAGCTGTTTTTTCCGGTACGCATTGATGCGGTCATGCATATGGATGTGCATAAGCATAAAGACTCGCAAAGCCCATCACAAGCCCCCTGCCCCCCCTCCAGGTCTTCTTAGCAAAATTATCATCTGCGAATAGTAACCGTGCGACCAATTTCAGGTAGAAGAGGGCGTTTAACACAAGACTTCCAAAAAAAACCTTAACCGGGAATGCAAATGAAATTTGAGCCGATAATTTTCACGCCTTTACTTACGAAATTTAAAGGTATTAATGAAAATATTTCCGTGAGAAGACTTTCACGTGACAGTCAATACACCTCAATGAACTTTTCTTCCATCTCCCAAAAATAAACAACAAATATTTTTTAACATTGACAAAAAACAGCTTTACATTGATTACTAAATGTAATATGTACAAGTACAGTCCACATTTCCATACGCTAATTTCTCGCGATAATTTTGCATTACAGCACCTGCGAACTCCATGGGATATCTTTTCGGAATATAGAAGTTGCTCCTTTATCTGATATTGGCGCATATTTTATGCAGAATGTAAATTCACACATCACTTTTTTTCACAATTCATGCACATTTCTTTTCCAATTGTAATTTACTGACAGTAACCTGCAGAATAGTTTCTCGCAGAAACTTGTTTTTCCCAAGCTTAAGTTAATTTCCGCTGACGTTATTTGAAGGATACTCTTCGATGGGCACTCACGAGAGCTGCATATTCCTACATCATATCGAGATTTTCTTAACTCTTGTTATACTAACAATAAACAATATTTAGTGGCTCGAAGAGGACCGTAGATGTATCAGGGAGGAATGAAATCATAGTCTTCTATAAAAGAACAATCGAAAGAGAGAGAAAGTATTGCCTACTCGACTGGAAGACATGGAACCAAATAAAATTCTAAGGGAGTTGTAAAAGTAAACGCAATAAGAAGAACATGACTAGTTTAACGACTTCGTTCGAGGAAATATTTAGGCCATGAAAATATAAGCGGCATTTAAAACTTCATACACCTATGACACTATTAGTCCTCTTATACAAAAAGATCGGGAATGCGGAGTTCATGTAAAAATGGCCGACACAATGAATATCGAAGATGAGGGAACAAAAAACGAGGCACATGAAAATCAGAGATCTTTTCATTTTATTGTCCAGGAGTACAGCATATTGTTAAATAATAACAACCTAACGGAACTTCAAATAAAACTATACACTTTCTGTGTGAGACTAAATTAAAATAGCAAATAAGCCTCTATAAGTAAAAATTATACAGAAAACAACTAGGTTATCAAAAGTGTAAATAAAAAGGAGGGAATACAAGATATAATTAGGGAGGAAATACGATCTAATGGCAGTGACTTAGTAGAAATAGATACAGAAAACTCCCATAGACCTGTACAGCCACAATCGGGGGAGTTCTCTGATGCGGAACTCACGAAAAAGGGAACAGGAAAACTAGGAGGAGGCTAGCCTCGAGAAACTAAACCACGCATAAACATGAAAGTTCAAGACTGGGAGACGTTTCCGCTTGTTTAACGACGCCTCTCTACTTTGACGGGACCCAGGCTCTAATAAGAAACAATCACACACTACGTGCACGCGAGGTGTTTTCCCTACCAATGCAGCCAACGGCGCGGCGGCTCAACCTCGGGAGAATTCATTTGAGGTTTTTGCAAGGCGTAAAGATGGATATTGTAGGTGTATTTGGACTCAATTTAGACATGAATTGGACTTCTTTAGGCTTCATGTGATTTTAATCATTGAATGCGAGCATACCATCAGCTAAGTGATGCTATTTTCCAATAATGTCCGCATTTTAAAACAGAAAAATTAGTACTCCAATAACTAATTCAATGAACGGTATAAGTAAAATTAAAAACAATAATATTTGCACGGATGGCACACCGACAATGACACGAATAAATTTGCCGACTGTTGGGGAATCAGTTGGAGAATCAGTTTACAGAACGGAGGAACCACTCTGAGTCACTATTGGAAGGATAACCATTAAAATTCACCAATCCACGGAAGAAAATAGTAGACTAGCATTCAAACGTCAATATGGATCCTGACTATTCCACTTCGGCCAATAATAAAAATCCCTACGATATTCAAAATATTCAATAACGCATTTTTGCGACATAACCATGCAATTTCACAATTATTCATGGTTAAACATTCGATCCGTATCCCTATATGATGAAATACATACCAGCCATGGCGACGGTCGTAGACTATTACCATTGCCAGCAGAGCAAAAATAAAAAATGAGGCAATCCCATTTCAAAACAAGAGAATTAAAACATGCAGGGCTCCACGGGAATCTGGTGCGATTGAAGTTGTCGCAAGGACATGGGAAAGAGTGAGATTCTTAATTAGTCTGAGAACACGAGTGAACGCGTGCGAGCGACGACATTAGGAACCAGCAAAAAACGTACACGAGCAGGATGAAGAGTGAGAGAGGAGCTGGAGAGGAGACCACCGGAATGAAGAGTGAGCATTTGAAGTGGGGAAGGGGGGAGGATGGAAGAACAAGAACCCTACGAGATAGGAAAGAGTGAGAATGTTAATGTACGATCCGGGGAGGTTTGGCAAAGGGTTCAGGAATGGAAGCGGGAGAGGACGGCGGAGGGAAGGGGTGAATGGCTGCGATGCTGTACGAGAGAAAAGAACTGACGATGAAATTGGGGTCTAGGGGGAGGGTTTTGGAAGGGTAGGTGGCGGAAGAATGGAATGGCTGGGTGACTGTGGCGTGAGAATATCCGTCCCCTTCCATGCTGGCAAACGCCGCCCATAATGGCTCTGGATTAAGGTGTTGACGAAGGGAATTGAATCAAGACGCCAACGGGAACTTAACGATTAGATTCCCTCCTTCCCAGCCCCAACTTCTCATTTTCCTTACCTTCTTATTCTTAATCCTCTTGTTTAGGTATTTTTAAGTGTTGGTTGCGCACTTTTAAACGTCGACTGAAGGCACATTGGTTCAATATTGAATCAATCAAAAGCGAGGACGGAGAGAAAGATAAACGAATGACGAGAAATAAGCGAGAAAGAAAAGAGTGGAAATCTCATCTTTACGAGTCAGAGAAAATAAAATAATTTTATTCGCTTAAAACGTATAATGCTCAGATAATTGAATGCAATTACGGTGATAATAAGAATTCAATTAATCGCTCTCTCGTATAAGTAATTAGTAACGCTGGTCTACCCCCCATTTCCCTCCCCCCACTGCTCCCTTTCCACCCACACAATGTTCCTGTGGGATGGACCTTAAGGGAGAAAAAATTCTCGGGATGATACCCGTGAAAGGTTTGCCAAATGAAAACATTATATTCAGCATTAGTTCGTAAAATAGAGAATTTTCTTATCGGCAATTATAATTCCATACAGAAGTGATAATAAGTGATGCGGATACACCCTCTCATTGTTGAACATTTGCCTACCACTAGGAACTAAACAATAACAAGCATATAATGAATCACAAAGAAACCCTGGTGCCGATGTAACATCCTACATTTCTACAGTGGAGTTCTCAAGCCTTTCCATCATTAAGAAAAATGTTTTGTCTGACGAAAAAAGTCAGATGAAAAAAGTTTGATAATGGGGCTAAGTACTTCTCCGGCGACTAAAATGATCTAGGAAAAAACATCAAAGAAGAATTTACTTCCTTTCCTCACTACTCTATTTCTTTATCTCCATATGTGTCCTCAAAAGTAATTTCAAGATCGTAAACTGAATGAAACTGTACCATGAACGACCAGGTAGAGCAAGGATCGACATCCACTAAAGGAAATTTTTGCTATGAGAAGCATAAGGCTCATCTGAACACGAAAGATGAAGCCAAAAGCACTAGTGCACATCACATGCTCGGCCAGAACCACGCGTGAGTGCTAATTCGTTCGTCGTACATTGACATGGGACTCGGCAACCTCAGGCGCCAAGGGTGTTAACAGCCGTGGCTCCGCAGTTTTTTTGTCGGAAGGAAGTGACGAGGCTATCCGGACGAATGTTGGAAGGTGTTATTGATAGATTTCTTTAGCGATGGGAAATCTTAGCGATAGTTTAAATGCAACGATTTAAAAGTAAGCCTGAAGAAATACTAAAGGTCTATGATAAAACTTGGTTACCATTGAATTAGCTAGCACACAAATGACAGAATTAAATTTATTTCATTATTCAACCGAATAACTTTTATCGTCGCTTCAGTTCAAATTTCCATCGCCGGAGAAACAAAGAATACCAGGTGAAAAAAAGGAAGACCTTTATTAACGTTCACTTACGGACGGCCTTTATCACACCCTAATGTAACACCGAAAAACAACTAAATGAATCATACGAGTACGACTCTATTTAAAAAAACATAATTATGCAATTTAAATTACATGGAAGGAAATAAAGAGAACAATTATCAATTACACTGCATCGTCAGTGGGTACAATGCGAATTATACCTTTCTCTAGGTAAATATCAAGAAAACCAGGTGCAAGCGGCGGTCAAACCTTGTTTTAATTTTGATTGCTTCAGTGTGAAACTGGAATCTCTGTACCTAGAATGCCAAACAGAGAGCCGATGCTTGAAGTTACAGTTAGTTTAAACGGAAAATATAAGCACTATTTTTTCAAAAAAATAATGGTCTAAGGTATACAAAACTATAGTTATGAATTTTAAGGTTTGTTTAATAGGTTAGGGTGGAGCTCACGTAGTACAAAGCCCAACGGCGTGCGAAATTCACACATCAGGGTAGGGGGGGTCAGTACTTTCCCTTTTCCACCTGGGGTTTCCCAGATGGATCTGGTACCCGAAAATTCACACGTTTGGATAAAGCCCAGAAGCTTGGATGGTGCCCGGAGACGTCACATAGAATATAACCCGAGCCCTACGGTCAGTAACCCAGTGTTTTATCCACTAGACCACCGGGTCTTCTAACGTGAATAACTGTATTCAAAATACATATTATTGATAATTATTTATTTTCAAATGATACAGCCGCTTATTTCCGATCAAACTAGTATTTTCACAATGTTAAGGAGGCAGCAAAGGAACTTAGATAAATTTAAATTTTCATGTGAGATGGATAAAAATTTAACGACAGCACAATTTATAAAGTACAAGGTATGTTAAATGAAGAGTGATCGTAACATTTTTATACCCATAATTTAGTGAGCAAAATTTATTTAATTGTAATAAAAATATTAATTAGTTAAATTAATACATAAATTGTTCGTTGTTAATATACTTGTATACGTGGTAAAAATTCATTAGATTTGACCCGGGCATGTCATCGTCGAAACCTGAAGTAGGTACAGTTCATCTATGACGGAGGTAACACGCGATGATAAATTGGAATTTTGCTTTCGCCTGAACAAATCGCCGAGGCCCATCCAATGCTACATGAGGATTATGGAGAGGAAGCTCTTTTCTAGAGCAAAGCTAGAAGATAATTTAAAATGTTTCGAGAGGGAAGAATTTCAATTTCAAACAACGGAAGTAAAATTAACACAACTGTAGCAATTATGAGATTTCGTCCAATAAGGTTAAGAACAATCAAAAATATTAAAATTTTTACTGGGGACCACTCCCACATAAGTAACAGAAAAACCACCCGATACGTGTTAGCACGCGGTGGCTTCCGCAATACTCACCGCTAAATCGCGAATATTCTGCAAAAATCAATGTTGATTGTTTCCTCATCCTTCACATATTCCAGACCTATTCCAACGTGACTTTTCCTGTTTTACAATGCGAAAAAATACCTTCATGAAAAACGTTTTCATCAAAAGAAGGCATAGGCGAACTAAACATGTTGCAATGAGTAAAGGCTGACGCTAAACTGGAGTCAATCTAATGAAACTATCACATATGCTTTGCATATCAAGCTTACAGCATGATATAAAATTATAGTTTTGCATGAAAAATTATTCGCATAAATAGTTTCATGACCATTCTTAATTGAACTGTCTTCGCGATTTTCGCTGACCGAAACACAAGCGCTGGGCAGCTGTAAGCACAACTCTTATAATTGGGTTATTCGTGATATGCCCTCCTAAATTATTTCACGCACATAAATGAGCATATATATTAACTTTATTTCTCAGCAATGTATTTATTTAGAGGCAAGGACGCAACACTATCATTTCTTTATCCTTAGTAGCCACACGTAGATTCGTCCAATAAATAGCAGGGTCGAGAGGTATACACTGAGACACTGGGCGTATATTTATTCTTACCATATAAATAGGATGTCTCACGAATTGGAAAAACAGGCATTCCCTAGCAAATATTATCGTATTTTACAAAAGCCTCATTTTGCCGCCAATAATGGAGGGAATCCTAAGGAGATATAATTTTTAATGCCAACTCACAATCTTTGTTTTCCAGGGAGTAAATTAACAACTCGGCAAGAATTCATCCAACTCTGCCATAATTCAACACATATATTAATATCGAATCGGTGAAAATAGAAGTTTTTCTACTTCTGTGCACAACAAAAGACATCAGCTTGAATGAGATCAATGAGAGAATGAAAATCAATGTTATCGCTCAAATCAATTGAACTAAGTCAACCAACTAAGCTGCAAATAGAAAGAGGTAAAACATGCCAATGAAGTCATTTTGCGTGAATTTAACGATGCATTACCCACTGGTAAATCAATATCACTAGAGTAAAATTAGCAACCGTAAAACGTCTTTTTCGTAAGCGAGATTTCGTTTTTTAGAAGACTAATTATCATACGGGAAGTAGTATATCAAGAGTCAAAAAAATTCTAATGGTGCATCGG
Organism: Hetaerina americana; assembly: GCF_022747635.1. NCBI lineage: Eukaryota > Metazoa > Arthropoda > Insecta > Odonata > Calopterygidae > Hetaerina > Hetaerina americana. Next base: position 19,635,205 of record NW_027286874.1, on the reverse strand, counting down.
ACTAAAACGTCAAAAAAAAAAAAAAATGGAATATTGCTAACAAATGCTCCTGAGTGAAACTTCCAATACACGGAAAAATATAAGTTTATCTCTACTGTCTGTCAACCTTATCATGTACGCCTCTTCAAATATTTTACCTAAACTTCATGTATTAAAAGTAATTCCATTCTAAACGTGTGATAACACAGCAAGGGTCTGTAATCATCTGTGAGCATAAAGAAAAATCATTGAAAACAAAGACCTATCGTTTTGTGAAACTTATTAGGATTGGGTAAACGTCTTTGGAGCTTAACGAAAAAGAATAGTTGCTCGGTATGCAATCCCCATAATGCGTATGCTTCACAGCCACTTTCTATTGGAAAGATCCGCAGATGGTACGCGAAAGTACCCGCTGCCACCCAGCTCTCTAGAATACATACGCCACACAACCCAGCAACAAGAAATCTTGTTTGACTGCTTCCCGAGTTCAACTGTTCATGACTCATCAAAAGCTTAAACGTTGATGAAACTCTCATCGAAAGGGCCTACTCCTCGGTAAGTGGGTTTGCAGACAGAGCGAGATTCCTCCCTAGTAAATGATTATTCACTGTGGTTCCAAATCAATGGAAAACCTGAACCGAAATCCCGAAGGAAAATGAGGAAGGCATATCTACGAAATTCCCCCCGTTCCGGAAGCACACAGAAACAGCGCCCCTGACGTGAGATGGAGATATGAACCGAGAACTTCATACGTGAAAGAGAACTTCCAACGAAGGCATCCGCAGGGTGGGGGGGGGGGGGGGACGCGCTTTCTCATGAAAGTTGATTAGGAGCTGGGAGTGAGATCAATAAGGTAGGGAAAGATGGTCGAATATAAGACGTCTGGACACAAACTAATTGCTCTCGGTCGAGTTTCGCCCGTCTTGCTTCCTTTCATTAACTTGAAATTCTGTTAGACTTCAGCAAGCTATACAGAAAGTGCAAGTCGCAGTGGTAGGGAGAGAAGGGCAATCTCACTGGGAAAAGGTGTGTGACTTGCGTAGCGTACTCCTTCCTTCAAACTAAACCCGGTAAAGGAAGTTCAAGCGCACGCGAGAGGAATAGAGAAAAAGGGTGGAGATAGTGGGTGGACAAGTAGGAGGGGATGAGGCAGGTAGATCCGAGAGGGGGAAGCCGCTGGCAAATGAGGAGAAAAGCGCGACCCCCAATCGCCGACCTGTAAGAGGAGTGCTAGCTCGGGAACTAACGGTTTGTCCTCTTAGTCTTTTGTCTTCCGAAGAGAACTGGACAGCGAACGCTATATAAACACGAAAGCAGACATAGAAGGGCCGAGGTCGGATAAATATTGCACGACTTGCGGGGAAAAAGGAAGGAATTATTCACTACGTGGGTCCTGGCCGTTTCCTTTTCCCGCGTTTACAGATGACAGGGAGACGGGAGAAGAGTTGCTTCGCGCCCGAGAAATGGACGCCAATTTCGGCGAAGCGGGATTCGGCTCAATTTTCCAGTTCATCGATCGCCACGGCCTTCTACACCTGTCCGTCGCAAGTCTCAAGAGAGAATTTCAGAAGTGCCTTTGCTCAAGGCCGAAAATGTGCTCTCTGACAAAAAATTACAAGAGAAATGGAACGAAGGCAAAAAGAATATCATGAAATTTCGAAATCCAATCTCAACTCGAGCTAACCAACCTCCGTACTTCTGAAGTGTGGCAAGAGGGGTTGCTACTAAAACGCAAGATTTTCTCCATTCGCTCTTCCTGGGAATCGATGGGTAGAATGACTTCGTTGATTAGCCTTTCCTTCCATGCTTCAAAATATTTTCTGTGAAATAAGAAATTTAACAGAATTATATATTTCTACCTGAATCTTATGGCATTTTTATTGTATATGGAGTGGAAATGGCTAGAAATCATGGTCGAGGAATAATAAGAAGCACTCATGCGAATTCGCTTCATACCTCACTATAAAAGAAGTCATGGACAGGATTGATGAAATCATTGGAAAGAACAGTGAAATGAAAAAACTCGGAAAAACAAAAGAGAAACTACGCAATACAAATAATGGTCAGTTCTGAAGAGGTAAGAAATAAAATGAAGAATACAATAGCATTACTATCTTCAATCGAAGACCGTTAAAGAAACTGCTACCGTCGTGAAAAGGGTAAACGCGGATCTCAGAGTATTATCAGTATTTTCGATGAAAGTCAGTTTTCGTCTTCCAACTGTAAGCCAAGGTTTACTTCCTGGATGCATATTACCTAAGTTTTACCCATCTAAATGCTTCCAAAATTAAACATGCACATCAGAATAAGAGGATTACTTAAAGGCACGTAGGATATAATTCTAATTAATATATACATAAATAAGTATATTTAAATCCTCAACTGCTTCCGCACAGATTCTTAGAAGTTTCCCGATTATGGAGCAGTGGAAACTCTTTTCTAATGAATGACAGTAACGATAGGAAAGATTCGGAATTAAAACACTTGGTAATGGGATTTCAAGAGGTTTCTGAAACTAGGTCATGTTAAACTGTAGATTATTACACTTCAATTATTGGATACGTTGAGTGCACCCATTCAAATAAAAACTCATTCCGCATTCCCTAATCGAATATCAATCTTAGTGGAGCAGCTAGGGATTTTTTGGGCACCAAAATAAAAAACCCTCCCTTGGACCCTTAAAGAAACACTGATGATTACATTAAAAAAACAAACATAAAAATCTGATAATTCTGCATCCAACCCCCAAAGAAAAGATAAGTGTATTCTGAAAAGAACGACAGGGTTCTACTGATATCGGTCGTTAGACAGTCGTTTTCTTCCAGATGATTTTGGATTCACGAGCACCTGACATCAACAAATTTATCAACTGAGTACCATGCAGAGTGGCTCCTTCGCTAGAGCCCTAGTAAGATGCAATGTCTGAATCTTATGGCCTTTTTATTGTACATGGTGTGGAATTGGCTGGAAAGCATGGTCTGGGATGAGATCAGTGAGGCGCACTCATACGAAGTCGTTTCAAACCTTATAAACACCGAAACCTTTTCTCCACGGTGGCCACATCTTTACTACATATCAAGGTATTGTTTGGGTTTTCCAAGATCAAAATCATGTTGTACGAAGATTTATTACAGTGTTACTACAGATATTTATTCAAGACATTTCGGACAGTTATCGTTTTTTTAGAATACTGACTACAATGCTGATAACCTTTACTAAGCACTTATCACGGCGGTTTCCTTGTAATGTCTAGTCATTTACTACAATTTACAAATGTAGAAAATGCGAAACAAACATCTTTCGGGGAAAATTCCCGCTGTGAATTTTATTATACGTAATATGGCAAAATAATAATCCAGTATAACTAAGGTAAGCAGCTTAATTTGTAGCATAAATGCCCACTGCTCTCAGCTGAAATTTATTTATACACAGAGAGGTTTATCAGAAGCAATAGTATTTCAAAGGAAATTATCAATCCTGATATTTAAAAATATATTATAAGTCAAATTTGGAAATTCATACAATAAAGCAGGTGAAATAAATAAAAAGTACCTTTTGAAGGTTTATAAAGCAAATAGTCGGACGAACTGTAACTCGTATAGCATAACGATCGGTAGGATATCCAAACTTTAAAGAAAAAATGTGAGAATTTGACCGTTTACTGATGACCAGGAAATCGTCCACATACACGACACATCGGACGGTAATTACATGACGTCTCGGCTTGGTTTGCATGTTTTTCAAAGCATACGTTTCCAAATCTGTGGCCTCGGAATTATTCCTTGCTGCAGAAATAGATCAGGAAAAAATCAAGGAAAACCTAAAAAACCAAGGAGAATTCCCAATATTAAAGCTTTTCAAGGTGTGTGTGGCCACCATGCCTTTCCCCAACCATTCCTCTCACTCTTCCAACCGAGCCGCTATCCCATCCACCAGCCCAACCGTAGCTTTCACAGGGGACCAAATCAATCGCTTCCAGGAATACTGCCGCAGCAAATAAATTTCCCAGGAACCCCCAAGAAGCCCTCTCACTCTCTTTCCCCGTCATTCTCTCATCTGCCATGCCCGCTCCCGGCGGAGTACGAGCGCCTGGGAGAGAAGCAGAAACTAGAGCCAGCCTACTGCAGAAAGAAAGTATTCACGCTTCCAGTTAAAAAACACACTTGCATTCAATACGCCTTCCAAAATATACTTATCAGTCTGTAATGCTGCAAATTTTTTTCTTAGTTCACCCTTGTGCCACTACCCATGATCGGAATACGGCATTATTCCGTCGAAACGAAAAAGAATCATGACTTTCTCAATCCACTTCCGAGTAGGAAGTTCTGGAATCCCTGTGTAACCAAACGCTAGGTAACTGGTAAAATAATATTAAATTGTGTCGAGAACGTGAACACAGCAGTTTCGAATGGAGATACCTCAATCGACTCCAGGGTGAAAACAATGCAGTGAAAGACTTCGAAATGCCGGTATGTCTACTACTCAACCCAGCAGGAGATCAGAGAACTCTTCACTCTGGCAACACCTAAAGCAAAACCCTTGTTCATATATGAATCAGATAAAATTCCGAATTCCAAACCAACGATAATACCAGAAATTTTATTGAGATTTTGAGCTTGTTAAGTCTTGACTTTCAAATCAATTTCAAAACTAGAGGGACGTCGTTGCCCTATACTTACGATCTATCAGCAATTAGAGTTAATTATAATAACTATATGGTGTATTATATCTTTTCTAAACGCACTAGCTGCTACTGGGCAGGATTTTCAATGAATGCCACTGTTCCCACAGCGAATTCCATGAAGTTAAAGGGACCCATGGAAGCCTGATTATAGCCTCACACATTTAAACTGCCTGCCTGTATACTGCTTGTATACCTGCACCCATTTCAAATGTGAGACGTTCATATTGCTTAAACTTCACGGATATGGTAAGCAATCAGTAAGATTAAGGACTTTCTAAGATTAAAAAAATAATTTTTCAACTTGTACATAAGAAAATTATCTACAAAAAGACCTCAAGTACGGCTGTAAAAGGTCACCATGATGCTAATACTATGTTATACTACTATCAAATGCCACTATTGTGGAGTCTCGCAGGGATTAATCTAAATAGAAGTGGCATGTGAAAGATGTAACGGAGCAAAAATTACGGGCATACGTGCTTATTCTCCGATTCCTCTTCAAATTTAGAACATTTTGATAACTAAACGTTTGCTGCGTGATACCGATTGATTAATATTTGATTGTAAAATAATGGAAAATAAATAAACATATGAATTAGAGGTATTTATGAAAAACCTGATTACATAATTAAGCTTAAGAAGAAAACAAAATTATATATTTTCTGAACTAATACGTGCAAGTTACAGAATTACTTGAGTGGCATTGCGACAATATACATACCCAATACATATATACCCAAGCAATAGCACGTAGAATTCGTAGAAAATACGAACAGTCAATTAAAAGATATATAACCGAGAGAAGATGAGCATAAAGAGTTAGTTTTTAAATATCTTTCAAGAGCTTTCACCAAATCGATCTCTCCTGTATCTAACTGGTCACTCCACTTAATACTTGCGGGGAACGCCAACAACTAACCTCAGCAAACCGCTATCCTATTTTGCATGGTTCACAACATATTCTGAATGAGAAGTTAAGCAAAAGGAATATATAAGCGATTGTATTCCTGAGAAACACCAAAGGTTTCCTCCCAGGGTGGAACCGGCGGCGCGAGGTAAAGGGTGGAGAAGGGAAGCGAGAAGGAATCGGGGACGAGAGTGCAGGCCCGGTGGGGTTTGGCGGCGGAAGTCGGGGCCGCATAGATGGGGACGAGGGCGGAAAGGGTGCTGCACTCCATACTCGAGTGAGTGCATATAACTTCCGAATTTACGCCGTATCCGTGGGATACCAGGAATCAGCTCTAGCCAACTTAAAAAAATTAAGAACGGAGCGGAGATGCCAATATCATGTCAAGGGTACGTTTACTCGCTCTAAAACGAAGATTTAAAAAAAAAATAATTAATTCAAAGAAAATAAAATAATATACCACCTGACAAGTTTCTTTCGGTAGAGTATCAAGGGGATTTTTAAAGGACTTGCTACTAGTTCTTGAAGAAGGGGGAGTGCACGATTTCGCGAGGCTAAAGATGTTGCTCGATTCCCAGGAGAGGAGAACGTTTACAGTACGATAAATTATTTTTAAAGTCTACAAAATGATTAACCACTGTCTTTAATTGATTTACCTAATCACCTTGATCACTCAAACCGGAATTGCGCAAGGAACTTACAAATAAATTTATTAAATGAAAACTAAAACAGGTATCAACCTGACGGTAGGTTGCATAGATGTACTAGAGCTCTGAAATTCGCGCATCATGGTAGAAGGGCGGGTTACCAGTTTCCGTTAGTCTCCACTATCTCCAGGCCAGTAACTACGATATTGTTTTCTGAATGTCGGTACCTAGGTACCAGGCTCTGTTTTTAAAGACTTTATTATAGATTTCAGGGGTGACTACCTCGGTCAAGAAAACTAGTGTCCAGAACTTCGGTACCAGGACATAGGGAACTAAACCTAGGTAACGGAACTTAAAACGGTAACGGAAGGGCAAGAATCCTGGGTGATAATCGGCATCTAGGTATAGTTTTCTGTCTCGAAGTGAATCATAAATAGATTAAAATAAAACTTTCAGAAAATGTTTTTCAATATTCTTTACGGTGTGGTATCAGTTGGGCTATGATTGAAGTATTATTTTTTCAAAGGGCTAATTAAAGATTAACGACGTTACTAAGCTATGACGCAAATATTTAAAAATATTTAGGAAGAAACAACTAACGGCATCACAGAAGATCATTAGCCCGCTATACGTCACGTCGCAACCATTGAGAACTAGGAATCTATAATGATGAGGAATAACTACAACCACTAACCACTGACTTTAGTCAGCTCTTAGTCATACATAAAAATAGATATTTTTGGGATAAACGCTGCTGCTGCTAGAGGGTTCGAAAACCTCTGAAAAAACCCTCCATCTTGGGAAAATAAGTAAACATACTTCCAAAGATGTTATATCGAGGACATAGTGAAAATTTTTTCAGGTCAGCCGATAAACAAGAATGAAAGCTATGGCAAAACAGGCGGCTCACTTTGATATTTCTTGAGCACTGAACCATGAGCCAAACTGCGAACACGACATTATTATTTTAAGTTTAGCTTGGTAACTTTGGGATAATTTTTGGTTTCATGAAAATTCACGCTTAAGAGTAAAGAACTTGCTTTAAATTTAACGGTGAAAACTTACCCCCAAATTAATATCATATACTTAGTGACTTTTATTTAATTATTATATCATTTCTCCAGGTTCAGACATCATCAGGAACTAAAAAATAAACAGGCATACGGAAATTAAAACATTGCGTCAAAATTAATGGTTTTCGCGAAGTATACCGAAAGGAATCTGAAGCCTGAAGTACATACCAACCATCATTTACAATGAGAACGAAGGCGATATTTTACTTCATTCTAATAAGATTAAGCATTCACCTTTGCCAAAATAGCCTGAATGGGATGGAACTAAATACCTTCGTTTTTTATTAAAGGAAGTAGGTTGCCATCATTTCCATATACATTACATTTTTTTGTTCAATTTATATCTTCGGGATTACAACATACCCCAGGAATGACGTGAGGCGTAAACAGATACACCTCGCGGAAGAAAATTGACGGTGTTTTTTTCGAGAACTACAGCAGTGTTGTTTTTTTCGTAAGGAATGATCCCCGGTAATAGCAACACAGCAAAATCCATGATATTTTTGGGAAAATCGATGGAGTCGAGACCCAAAGGATGGGGTGCGAGGAGGAAGCAAAAAATATCTTTAAAATTCCGCGATCTTCCTGGGCTTGAGCGTGGAATGACGAGAGAGAAGAGCCGGGAGGGTCTTTTCAGAGGGGCGGGACAGGAGAGGGTGTGTGGGCGGTGGATTGAGCAGGATATACTATATACTTCGGCGGGGCGCGAGGTCCGCACAAGAGACGGTGGGGGAAATGGTGTGAGTGGGGAGGGGTGAGTGGGGAGTGGGGAGGGGTGAGTGGGGAGGGGTGAGTGGGGAGGGGTGAGTGGGGAGGGGTGAGTGGGGAGGGGTGAGTGGGGAGGGGTGAGTGGGGAGGGGTGAGTGGGGAGGGGTGAGTGGGGAGGGGTGAGTGGGGAGGGGTGAGTGGGGAGGGGTGAGTGGGGAGGGGTGAGTGGGGAGGGGTGAGTGGGGAGGGGTGAGTGGGGAGGGGTGAGTGGGGAGGGGTGAGTGGGGAGGGGTGAGTGGGGAGGGGTGAGTGGGGAGGGGTGAGTGGGGAGGGGTGAGTGGGGAGGGGTGAGTGGGGAGGGGTGAGTGGGGAGGGGTGAGTGGGGAGGGGTGAGTGGGGAGGGGTGAATGGGAGCGTGGGAATGTGGTAGGGGGATAGGGAGAGTAAGGAAGGGGCTGACACCTTGCGATTCACGAAAGCTATGTGAACCCGTCAGCGCTATTTCATTGAAGCATCGGCTTTTTGTGTGCTCGTGTACCTAAAATATCCTTGAGAAATGAAAAATAAATAACTCAAGTGTTTACTAGAAATGCGCAGCGACCTCGCGCGATCTCGCATAAAAAAATAATAGCGTGAACCATTTTCCACTTTGGATTCCATGGAGATTTTAGATCGGCCGAGAGGTATAGAAGGAAGCTGCACAATATAGAAGGTAAAGACAATTATTGAGACAAATTTTTCAAGATTAATACAATCTACTTTTCATAGTAGTAAACCTTAACTCTTAGCTAAACAAAGAGCATAAAAATAATAACTTAAACACATAATTACCTTTCATATAATTCAACGTCAAAGCTTAGGAAACACTATAATACAATACATGTGTCTAATTTTATGAAACGTTTCCATAATTAATTGAGTCCTTAACGTTAAAATATAACTACTAAGTATAGTCACAAGCATGACTACCATATAAGGCCATATACATGTGGGTCACGGTAGTCCAGGGGTAGAGCGTTGGACTACTGAGGACTTGGGAGGGCCCGAGTTCGATTCCCGGGCCAGCTTCTTCGGGCACCTATAGCTCCACCCAAGCTATGTGATTTTCCGGGTACCACATCTTCCTGGGAACCCATCACCGGCACAGGGAAAGGAACTGGCCCCCCTACGTGTGACTTTAAAACGCCGTCGGGCTTAGTAGGGTGAAATCTTATCATCACCCACCAAACTGACCATAAGGTGCATTACTGTGTATTTAGACTTAAAAAATTAGCCGGATAGGGGAGCAAATTGAAACTGCTCGTGACTCGTTCTAGGTTTGCTCCTTTCCGAGTAAGGCTGCGCCAGTTTTTCCAATGCTAATATTTTTCCTTACGAAACCGACCTTCGGGTTGAATATTCTGTTTACGATTTTATACATACAAAAATATTCATACAACCCTCCGATTTCGTGAAATTATAATGAGAAACAAAATATCCAAATACTCTCTTGAACACTTTATTCATTATTCAAGAAGTTCTCTCGGGTTTCCCACCGGGTCACTTCACCCTGAAGACGTTGGCAGAGTCAGCCTTCGAAACGTCGGTGTACTGCAACCTGCCCCGGTGGGAAACCCGAGAGAACTTCTTGAATACCATACGCCGGGAAAACCTGAGATCCTTCATTAATTTATTCATTACTTCAGAGTGGATTCCAATAAATGGATAATTTAAATAATTCGAAATTATTGACAAGGTCCCATCATCAATGATAAATTTAATAATTTGTCAAGTCGCGTTCAAATCTTACAGCACAAGGATGCCTTACATTTCCTAAATATAGTTAAATATCGTTCGTCACACGAAAATTCACCTCAAGATATTTCATTTCTACGTTCATGAATAAATTAGAAAAACTATTTTTCAGCGCAAACACGAAAAGGGTGGGTTGCAAATTAAACATCTATTGATACGATTCATCTCGCGATTTTGCAGGAACGATTTGTGGTGAATTGAGGAGTAACGGACGGGAATTCACTTCGCTTCCTGCTCCAGAAATTACCGCAACTCTGGAGAGGTTCAAAATTTTTTTCAAGTGTAATTAACTCTAAAGAGAAACCTAGGATTTGGGATTCTCGCCATACCACCAGGACTCTCCAAAGGATTAGTATTCCCAGTTCGAATTTTTGAAATTCTCGCTCTGAATGTCTAATTGCGCAATCGGCGTCAAAGCTACCCCTAGTCTAGATTACACAGCGACAATTCAGATTAGAGAGTTATAGACTAGTGAATGGGGGAATTCAGGTCCTCCGACCTGATCCATCAGCTTTCCACAAGTTCTGCCCCAGATACGTAATACCATGATTGATTCCATTTGGCTTAACATCAGCGAGAGCTTTAATTCGTCATTTAATCAGTCAGCACGAGTCGTCAGAATCAGAAACTCAAAGTTACCCCGTCCATTTGATTCAAACCATCAAGCACACCCCCAACTTAGCAGCACCATTGAACCGTGTGTTTTCATCAAAATGAACAAAGCTAAAGTAAAAAGTTTCAATCAACCAATAAATAAATATAATCATTACTGGTCCAAGCGCAACTTCATAAAATTCCTTTATGATGGTGGCTCAGGAAAAAGTGTCCCTAAATATCAAAATTTTCCGTATCACACAAAATATTGAGTGATTACTTATGGCCACCTCATGATATTATAGACTACATGATCAATACCCCAACAACGAGCGTTAGGGAAAACATTTGATGTGGAATTGGTTCGTATCAACCTGCATGATAATTTCAATGGTGTACCAAATTGACCGCATAGAATATATATTTTTTTAAATTTTATCATTCTATAATTTATTTATGATAAGATTGGTAAACGTACGTTGGGCTATGAATTGAACGCTAACTAACGCTAAATATCAGTTTATCACATTGTCATATCTATTCATAGAATATCTATATTTCACTTTCAAGACGATGGCACAATCCAATTAAGAATTATAAACTGGTATTGTTATTTTTCAGGTGAATCCCTTACCATGACTGCCGCCAGACGTTTCTTTTACCATAGTATATTTTTAATCAAGCTATTATCGGCCTGCCGCAGTGCTCTGTTGAATGCAGAAATATGAGAATCAACACTGAGATACCTTAATCATTATCATCAATAATCTATCCAAAGATTGACTTGGGAACTCCCAAAATACTAGACAAGTTTTTCAATATCTTGGGGAGACGTTGGGTATAATTTTAGAGACAATCGGAAATGCCATTCAAACGATTCGAAAATTTAAAACTAATACCACAACATGAATATTACCGCAGAAGATGTATGATTTATTCAATTCACTAATCGATTAAATCATCCAGGGCAGACAGTTAACAAGAACCCATCCGGACGGGGTAAAATTTTACATGAATACGTGATAAATTTCCAGTGGCTGATTGCCCATGCACTCTATATTGATTCCGTCTAATGCAGCTTGCGAGTATCCGAAGAGGAGACCCCAAAATAGAGAAGAAGTGTGTGCCAAGGAACAAGGCCCGTGCACCTGACGCAGTGACGTTTATCATGGCAAACGGAGAAAGAGAAGAAAGAAACGGAGCCGCTATCAATTCGGATGCATACATAGCAGCCTCCCGAAAATTAAACTTTACCTGCTAAGCAATGCTTCAGAACACAGAATGAAAGGAATGCTTAGTGTATTTGGCGTATAATATCAGGCATCTAACATAAGCTAATGAGGTACTAGGAACAATGTTGTCCGAAATGACACAATCTACAACGAGCAAAAAATTTAACTGACGTAATGGCTCCGTAATTGATTTCATCACTAATAATCAAACGCAGCTTGAGAAACAACTTTACTTGGAGTGAATCCAAAGCGAGCGTTCTGTTTACCGATTAGGTCGAACGAATTGAAGTTACCTCTGTTGATAATTTAAATGACCGTGGCCTGCAAAGCGGAAATGGAAAACAGAGAAAACCGGTTACTATATGTTTCAGGAACAGGTTACAAGTTTTTAAGAATAAGGCGACCTATTGCCGGAAATGAAAGGCATTTACGCAATGACGCACATAGCCTATGGGGAAGAAGGTCTGGTTTGATTTACAGTTGGGAGGTACGGTTGGCAAATGAATGAGGATTGATATTAGACGGAGGGAGAAATACTACTTCATTCTATCGTAGGTATGTAAATTTCTTTTAATACTAAGGGAGCATCTAATTTTTTTCCATCAGATAAAAAAAGATTCCTCGACGATTGCATTAGACGATATTTGATTATTATAGGTAATCTACAGGTTGAAGTAGGTTTGGATGGACACAACTACAAAATAAATAGCTTGTCTCTCCTAACAAAACACAGCCTAACACCTTCCCCTTAACAAGCCCCTCTTCATCTTCGCAATTTAATTACTCCCCTCATTCCGTCCAACATTCCTATCCTTTTTTTGCCCTTTCCATACGCATAGAACCAAGATTCGTCACCAGTGTAAATGTTAAACGTATACAGCTTTTATGCAGCTTTTGTCAAATTATGTGGGATCCAACAAGAAAAAATTTTGTTCAAGGCTAAATGATCATGCAATATCTTATTGATGCTCGTAATATTAATCCCCAATGATTTCTCAATCTCGCGATAAGTCACGCGACGATCTTTCTTTACTAGTTCTTACACAGCATCAATGTTTTCTGGCACAACAACTGATTTTGGACGACCTTCACGACTTTCGTCGCTGAGCAAACGGCGGTCATGATTGAATTCGTTATACCAGCGTTTCACAGTGGCAAAGGATGGGGCTTCATCGCCAAAAGTGTAAGTAAGTTGATCGATGCTATAGATAATCTTGATAATCCACGCCGAAATTCGTAAAACATAATCGCACGAAATTGTTCACGAGTTAACTCGATTGAAGATAAAATGAGATGACCTTATGCAGATCATATACCTGATTACCAAAACAGAAGGGACATCGTCATGGAGATGCGAAATCTACTTATGTCTCGAGATGGCAATAAAAATTCTACTTATCAAAAGTAATGTTATACTCAGGTAGAAATGAAAAAGCATTTTTTGCCACCGTAAATCAGCCAGAAAAATAAATTACGGCTCGACACCGCAGTCTTTTAAATAACAAATGAGCAACACTTCGCCAACCTTACACCTACGATGCATTCTGACAGCAAAGACTGTAGATAAGCCAATTTCTGTTATTAAAGGACAAATATCCAGGCAATCATTTTTACTTACGAATGGATCATCATTTCATCTCGCGGGGAGAGCATTGAACCAAATTCAGATGAAATTCATTTTTAAATATTATTATGTTCTCTCAGAATGAATAGTTAATGCTGCTCTAAAAAAACTTATGAACTATTAACACCGAGAACGAAACGTTAACATGAATCTAAAAATAATCGTCACAAAAAATTGACCTATCTCTACCAATTTATTTTTGCGTGTTTGAATTTGAACTTTAGTTTTTAATTCACACAATAACGCACACAAAATAGTTAAAATATTTAGCGAAAAAATTGAGCAAAATAAAGTCAGTTATTAAAACAGACTCACTAACGAACATCCCCATCGATCTAATAAAACCTCTGCAGCTAGATAGCGATACTCTCCTGCGTCACAACTGGAAGGAAGAAGTAAGGGAAGGTCGGGTTGACGTCGAATATGAGAAAATGGTGGAATTGCAAACTGGGCTCGCCTCCTTAGCTATCATTTTTTATTACTAAACACGATCGAAGGGAGCAAATAATGGAAGAGGCGGGAGGAGGCCGACGGGCCTCCATGGGACGCGGCGGACATCGCGCACGAACTTGAGCGTAGGAGTCGGAGTCTTGGGATTTGAAGTGGGAGGACGTGTGACTGACTGGGAGGGCGGCGACGGCTACGGCAAAGCTAGGAACGGAGAGGAAAGGTGGCACGGGGCGCACGGTCTGGGGGCCCCATGCCCTCATATAAGCCAGGAAAAATCGGTAAAATGGATACGTCAGAAACCGGAAATTCGCAGGAGTTGCGGACAGAATAAGGTGGTACCGCGCAGATTGAAGGTTGAAATAGATTGCAAACTCTGGATCACAACAAACTAATCTGCATGAAGCTCCAAATAAATATATATTCGATTAAAGATGCATGTTTCAATCGCTGGATAGAAGGATGCTGAAGAGGGAATCCGAAAAGGAGGGCGAAACTAAGTGTTTTCACATGGCTAAGGAATGGACGCTGGGAATAACGAAACTGTGCGCATACATCGAATAAAATTAAGAGAAATAAGCACATCTTCTTACGTTACATTTCCAATACATACATTCACAATTATCCTCACAATATTATTTAGTTAATTTTACGCAATTTTATGTTTTACCGCCCATGTGGAACAACAGATAACTCTCATTTTCAAGCTCAAAACCTTGAAATTGGCATCTATCTGTGAAACCGAGATACTTGAGAAATAAATCTCGTGGGAATTCTATGGTTTTCGGCTAAACTTGATGGAACTTCATGATGAAAAGTGAATAATAATAACTTTCTAAGTTCAACTGATTTTTATTTAAAAAAACGGTGTTTCCACACGGAAAATATTTCAGAATCCTTATCTGCCAAACACTTATGGGAAGGACACAAGAGCGATTTTACCAAGTCCTCCATAGGGAAACCAAGGGCCAAAGAATGGACGTCGTAGAACAACAGGAGATAAGGAAAAACGTTGGAAATGGATTCCTGGTTACTGATAATGTGTTTCCTTGATGTCCCTTACACCCAGTAATCTCTCTTCTCCTATCCACCTCTTCCGTACCGAGCACCACCATTGTTCCCCTGCGGAGAGTCAACTCAACCGTTCGTAGCTACCGCTCTGCACTTCAACTATACCCTCTCCCACTCCCCCCCTTCCTTGATTGGTTACTATCCTCGCTCCTACCTTTCCCCCAAGTTCTATCCCCCTCCATACCACACCTCCCATTCACCCAAAATCCCCTACCACCGCACCCATGCAAATATAAATGTCTATAAGTCCTATATATTGTACCCGATGATGTCGACTATTCGACGAAATCGGTCGCTTTTAAAATAAACATCAGTAGAACTTATAACGTTATTATGATTCACTCTTCGCGTGGGAAATACTGGCAGGCGATTTTTTGTGTTCTAATGGAACGTAGCCACAAATAAAAGGTAGAAACAACTTTACAATGCCAATTACCGTAAGCTAATGTTTACACATTTAAATAATGTAGAAGGGCGTGGGTTAACGCTCTCTTTTACGGGGAAGGCGCATCAAAGAGATGGCAACGCAGGGGCAAACGGAGAGAACAGGAAGAACACCGATGGAGGAGTGGAGGAGGAAGGGGCCGAGGAGGTGCGGATGAACGAATACCCCAGCCGAAATGGCCGGATGGTAAAGTCACCCCGAGGACAACGAGCGCGGGGACCGACGCAATGAACAAGCGGAAGGAGCAGGTGCGAGCGGATCGGATGACAGCAGGTGGCGGCTCTTTCCCGACTCAAGTAAAATTTGGATTTCACCCTGCTTTGAAGCGGCCGTGGCGCGATATTTCGGACGCACCATGGAAATTGGTGCGTTATCAACGTGAACTCGGGGGAAGGAGGGGAGTCGACCGAAATGGCAACAACTCGAAAGGATCATATGCGGAAGGAGTACTATTGCGTTGTAAGAATGCTGGTTACATGCCAACTTCCATCGCCATCAGCTCCTATTCACCATCCATCAAATTCACTAATACGCAATTCGTTCCGAATACGGATACTGAAAATACTCTATCTATATAAACTTCTATTTCTAGTGTCCTGATAGCCTTTGATAGATATTTCTTTGGCTGTATATTTGCTTATTGGTTTTCCTTGGGAAGATATGAGAAAAATTCCATTGAAAAAATATCCTTCCGGAACCAAGGATATTTCTCCGTGCTTACCAAGTCTTTGAAGATCATCAGGTAATAAGCGCTTCAATAATTAATACGGTCTCGATCCTTGCGCTGACTTATCTGCACTAAAAATGGCTGACTTAGGCGAAACTATTCAGATAACGAGATTTATTACATTAACTTTTTAAGTTACACCAACTTCATCGGATCCAATCAGATTCGGATCCAATCAGATTTCATCTCAATCAAATTGTACAGATAATGTTGTCAAATTTAGATGAGTTGAAAAAATGACATTTACATAAAGAGAGAATTGCCAAAAATCTAGAAATAAGAATGCCATGTTAAAACAAATACGTTACTTTCAAACTACCCTATTGGCTATAAGACTTAAAAATCTGATATTCAAATAGAGGCTCCCGTGGCTTACGTTTTGCATATTAGATCTATAAGTTTTTGGTTTAAGTTAAGGGTGGAAAGTACATATTTAGCCAAAATTGAAAGTAGGAGAATGATAAAAAAAAACAGCTTTGAAATAGTCTTTGAACGATTGTTTAGTGATAACGCAAACGAGTTCATCATCAAGGACCACATAAGAACTGCAACTCAAATACAACAGAAAAGTGTTAGTTGCTTATGGTAATGGAAGCAATAAATCATCATTACGAACACAGATACCATCACACCCAAATTGTAAGCATTGTTGAAAATGAAACGCAAATATATAGGCTATTTTAAAAGATAAGGAAAATTTTACTGAGATAAGAATAGGAAAAAAATAATCGAGTGTTTAAATAAAATAAGTATGCGCCAATCTGTAATCCAAAGGGGTTACATTTTCATGTATCACGGAAACATTTTCATACATAAATAAGCCTTTGATTTAAAAATTTTAAACGAGACACTTGGATAATAGGAACATTTTTGAATACTTCTCAAAAATAAAAGTGTTACATTCTAGCTTACTTAAAATGTAAATTACGACAGTAGAATAGAATATATGAACGTAGAATATGTACATGAACTGAGGCAGTAGCATAAGATATGAATAATGATAAATATACTTTTCCATGCTCTGTAATTTAATACGTGGTGTATGTGATAAAATCTCACAATATCAAAGTTGAATCTATAATGCAAGGATGATCAGTGAATACAAAATTTCCTGAGAATGAAGAATTAAAAATTTTATGGTCTAAAGTGATTTGTTTGTGGTTTTTTACAGTTTCAGGTAGACTTAGGACACAGACCTACTATCGCTACATATTTAAGCTTCGCCTAACTAGACATAATCAGACGTCCTACAGTATAATTAAATTCCTCTTCAATTCCGTAGATATTCCACATCTCTTCCTTTCCGGCCAACATTCCATTTCTTTTCCTTCCCCTGCCTAATTATCCCCCAACTTTTTCTCTGCGAGTAGGCAAATTTTTACAAATGGGTAATCAAAGTCGTCAAATAAGTCCAATACGTCCAATGGCGGGTGAAATTCTTTCAGGGTTGGGAGTCAGGTATGCAAATATAAAAAATGCATATTTTAAAATATTATGACATCCCGGTGTGTTTTTCTATGTTCGAATCCGTCTGAAATATCAAATTATTTTTTTTATATCATTAACTGCAGGTGCTCTACGTGCTTAAGTATAATTTTTTTAATTTTCTCCAAAAATCGAGGTAATATTCATTATTAACTCATTCTAGAAAATTAATTGAATTAAAGCACAATGCCAACTCCGGTTTGCACCGTAGTCTCCCGAGTAGCTTAACTACGGCAAATTGAGACTTGAAATGAAAAAAAATGTGCATGAATTACAGAATTAAAAGTCTGGAGGAAAATATTAGGGAAATATTTCTTAAGATAAGCGAGAAAAATTGTAATTGAAAACTACAGTTAAGTAAAATAAAAGGCTGCATCAAATTTCTGTACTTCCTCAAGGTGTAAATAAAAATCAGAGGAGCAGCTAGCAATGTCGAATGGAGTAACTTAATTGACTAATAAAATTGCATGATGCAAAATCACAGCCGGTGGGGTCCATATTTCAGTCTTCGTTCCAGACAAGAATTTCCTGTGTTAAAAAACTATGCATCAAAAGAGAAAAAGAGAGAGAGAGAGAAAAGCGACAGGGGACCCACATAAACTTCTGCAGTAGCTTCAATAGGATTACCCCTAGGACGGAGGAGCTTCCAAATGTGAGCCGATAAGTCCGGGAGATACCAAATTAAAAGTAATATTACCGTTTTAGCGGTGCGAGTGATATGACACAAGAAGTTCCTGTAATTTCCGTGTCGTAAAATTTATGATAGCTATTCCAAAGGACGGCTCACTTTTCTTCGATGGTCCCGAATTTGTAATTTTGGCAATTAGGAAGTTTGGTCGCTTAAGTACTAAAAATTCTTATTCAGAATCGGAAGAATATGAGAGCAAATAAATATACTTCTACCAGCGAAACACAAGTAGTTTAAAGGTAATGCGATTCGCATGCGACTTTGGAAGTATCTGCAATACAAGCGATAAGGCGTAAGCAGGATTTGGCAGGAATATTAGAGAGGAGGAATGATGGAGAAAAACGGGACTTCTCCTTGCCATTCTTTCATAACGATACCATAAAGTAGTCAATCCGCTTCTCATAGATAATTTGTAGAGTTAATCGTTACTACATGTACCTTTTACACAAAATGCGTAATTTTCGACCTTCTCATACCTGGCAGCACTCGAGATGAGTTCAGGAAGTTCACAAATAGAATTATTCGTTCCAATTCGACCGGATTCATTTGCCTCCATAGCCAAAATAGGAATGCCATTCTTGTATACAAAACGTCAGGTCAAATAACTAAACAGCATCTGTCGATTTGTTGAAATGTTTTAAGATACACAATTTGCTGAAAGGAAACTTAACTCATTAATAGCAACGATACATTCCGCAGATACTTATGTGGATCAAATTAATAAATGAAATCATCTATATTATGTATCAATGATTCAAAAAGAAATTCACAGTCAATAAATAATATTATTAAAGTAGAAGAGCAATTAAAATTGTCGAAAAGACACAAGCGAGTTTTCTTGATATTCCCAATTCTAAAAAACTGAAATACCATACCATAAATTTGGAACTGTTAACTGACCACATCCTAACATTTGTCATTTTTAACTCCTCAATGCCAGTATTTTCTTTTTTTTTCAAAATCGATAGATTCCAAGGAAATTTAAATTTTTTCAGGGTTTCCAGATGAGAGAGAAACCGAATGCGTCAGGTAACTTACCAAGTATTATTTTCAAAGCAGGCAAGCGGCTATCTAGCTAGACACTCTACTGACCGGGTGCCCGGGTTTAATTTACGGTGACCATGACATTTATCTAAACCTTAACTGTTTTCGGCGTATCAGAGCTTCCTAAGAAACCCCAGGCGTCACAGGGAATGGAATGGGCCCTTCCACCCTGATTGACTGTCACACGTCATTGGGGTTGGTAAGAGATGAGCTCTATCATCCTTAACCTAAACTACCTTCGGGTTGCCTGCGGTGATATTGATTGGGGTTCATCGTCAAGTGATAAATACTTTCGGAAAATAACACCACCTTGAAGTTAGAAGAAAAGGGTTAATACAATTTTGGGACACAAAAGAGTTATCTTTTTAAAGGCTGTTATGATACTTTCAGTTTTCTTGGACATTAGTAGTTAACAGAGAAAGGAAAATTACAAGTGACTTGAACGTGGTTCTAAGGAACCATGATGAAAATAAGATTCATACACCGTCGCGATCAATGAAGGTGTATTGTGTGACTGAGTGAGTAGAGGACACTGGCGACAGGAGAGTAACTAATTTGGCACACCCTGAATCCTGAAATTTTATTCTTACGATATAATGAAAATAATTATGGAAATGAATAACTAGGAAGAAAGGCCAAAGATGAACTGTTAAAAGGGAGAGATGAAACACCTCAGCTTTACAACTATGAATACACCTACGGAGAAATAATTAGATTCGTTGACTACTAAAACCAATCCCAAGATTTAAAAAAATGTGATAATGACCGTTAATAGAAAAAATTATTCCGTATTATATATAGTACTGGGAGCATCCATCCGTTTCCACCCTACCAGCTATTTTTACAACTAAGTCATTTGTGCACAGCTAAACTTACGAAAGAGTCTTATAACACAATTTCGATCTCACTCGATATTTTATTCAAATAGTCGATTTAAAATAAATATTTAAATATTACAGAATACATTTAATTGAAAGAACTAGTAACCTAATAATTTGGACATAAGAGTAGACTAAGAATTAAAAAAAACAATTACTGAATACATTTTTTGCCAATAAGCATTACAGACGGAAAATAATTACGTGTAACCTTCGTTGTGCAAGCCCTTGACAGAGGGTTAATATTCACACACGGATGATACAGAAATCCGCCATCTTCATTACTTGCCACAGCGGGGCATTTTGAGAATTACATCCTTACTGAGGTCAAAATTTCACCCGACCAATTAAAAATGAAAATATGCACCCAGATACAACAATACAGTCGTTATAATAACCAATTAAATATAAGGGTAATTTAACCCAACAATTAGTAAAGCACAAGCAAGCAATTACTCCAGAAACCTTAATTTTGAAAGCACTAACCCCATGAGAGAACGGATAGATTTATATTTCAGTTTTGGACGACATTCATTCCTTAGTGGTGGATTATAGTGCTGAATATAAAAATAATTGCTAAAACACCTACAATCAAAATTAGAAAATACTATCCGATCTATATTCTCTGGGACATTTCTTGAATCAAAATTAGAGGAGCAGTCATAATTGTTAATACGATAAAATCATGCCAACAGGAATTTTAATACTACTCCTTCAGCATAGAATTACCCTCTAATTTGATTTGGCGAAAACAATGCATTTTAAAATTGTCCGAATATGACAACATTTCTAAGATTTCGAGATCGTGAATAATTTTCATTTTATTCACTCTAAACTCGCACAAACAACAAAAAATATAATGGACGAGCAAAGAGTTATTATCTCCCAACGCCAATTCATGCAGCTGACAGGGATGAAAACGTTCCCAATTGAGGCCAAACGAACTTGTGAAACAAATAGTCCTGACAGCACAGCAGCCCATTTCTGAGGTCAGAAAATGGAGCATGTCTGCCTCTAAGTTCTTGTTAATAGGCAGAATGAAAGCAGAGTGTGCCCGGCCGGAAGGTCGGGCGTAGAATTGGGTGAACATTCTGAATTTAAAAGCCATAAGAAGAACATGGAACTCTAGTCGTCATCTTCATGCGTCCATATGTAGACAATACTTCCCATGTAACTTCATGACTGCAAAACACCATAATGAGAATGAACTTATAATTATCGTGCATCTGGAGTTTGAAGCTATCACGCCGAGAAATTACAAATAACCGTTACACTAGATACCCAACAATATCTTAAACAAAAGCTCTAAGAACATAAAATGAAATAAAATAGACATTTTAATGTACCTCGGATGCATTCATGTAAGCCAGACACCCATTAATTTAAAAAATACTGTCGTTGCCTCAGCATCTATAAGAAGTTTCCTCTCAAAGAATCAACACTTCATTAGCAATTAAGCATGAGCGCGTGCGTGGACAGAATCCAAGGGGATTCTTCAATGTTGTCGATAAGTTAAAAACCGCACAAGGAAGACAAAAACCGGATTTACAATAAGTCTAATACCAACGATCTTAAGTCAAAAATAAATCACTGAAAGATGTACTTCAGCAATTTCGACACCTGAATTTAATTAATGAAGTGGCCTTCATTGTGACAGCGAATCATTGAACTTATTGCAATATACTTATGTATGTTCAAGCTCATGAATTACTCTGAATTGTTTTACAAATAATATTAACTGTAATAGCAACGCAGAACATAAATTCTCAATACTATGCCTAAAATACTCCCGTTTTACCCATATCTCTCCTTGTACCTATCGTTTAATGCATAACTCAATGTAATGTGAGATCACTGACGGCACCTGATACCAAGTGACGGTATTATATCATCACACCGTAATAAAAGGACGCACTCATCCAAGGCAATCTAAACGATAATCGGACAAAAATATTACCTGGATACTGGGAAATCCCTCAGTCAAAAATCTGGATTAAAGACGCCGGAAACGACCCCTACGGCTTCGCACCCTTTCGTCGCCTCGAAGACAGCGACAAATAACTTTTCCGATGCGATGCCCTTCTCCCCTCTTTTCCAGTGGATGTCTCAGGCCACACGGGAAATGTGAGTTCGCGGACGCTCCGGGGACTCCCGGATCAGAGAACGTATTCGGCGAGGGGGAGACAGATAGGGATGGGATGGACGAAGGCGATGGTTAATTGGGTTGACGGTGGGTGTGGTAAGGTCCAAGCGGAAGAGTACAGAGGGGGAAGGAGGGTGTGGCGGTGCTTGAAGAAGGCACAAGAGAGAAGGCGGGCGGAAGGGGAAGTACACGAGTGTGCGTGAGAGAGAGAGAAATATGCAGGAGCGTGGGTGGGCAAGTAGGGACACAGAGTGAAAGGTTCCTTGGAGAGGACCGGGGCGCCACCCCCGGGATGGAGGATGGGGAAGGGGCGTGGGTGGCTCCCTCGTCCACCTCCTCCCCTCCCGTCCCCACTATCCCGCCCTCACGGGATCCCTGAACTCAGCGGAGCAGCCCGCTCAAACCCTTTCCACCTCCCGCAAAAACCCCGTCCTCACCTCCGGTGGAGGAAGGGGAATCGGAGCGGGAGGACTTCGTCTGAGGGAGGGATGGGATGGGATGGTTCGGCAAAAGTGGAGGGAAAACGGAGGGGGAGCGCATGAGGGGGGGAGGGGGTCTGCTGAGGAGGGAGTCGAGGGGCCCACGAGGAGGGCGATCGATTTGGGGAATGCCGCCCCTAGCTCCCCCGTCTCCCGCCTCGGCCATTCCTCCGCCCGCTCCCTCTCGCAACACTCGGATACGCCCGACCGAGGGAATGGAGGGGGCAGGAAGGGTAGCGGCCAGTGGAGACTGAGTGCGTCGACTCGAAGGGTGGGGGTGGCTGGGATGTTTAACGGGGGCGGGGCTGGGGAGGGCTCGGGCACGAACGGATTGGAAATGCCTGAATTTAATTTGAAAGCGACCGTGACACAAAGGACACCAATAATATTGGGTCGAAAATGGATAAAAGCAGTTGGGAGAATCGACCGATCGTGTCAATGCTTCACAGGAAAAATTTTTTTCTGCTTTAAAAACTTGTACTAGCTCAACAGCTGAACGTGAAACAGGAGGCCGAATTTACACAAGAATTCTTACGGATAAAAGAGTTCATTTTATTGAGACATCAACCGAAGTCAGGAAGTTTCAACATGATTAAGGGGGGACAAACGAGGTTACCGTTGTTACACGTCACGAGTTAATACTTGAAGAGAGAGCAATATCTCTGCGCATATATTACTTCGGTATTGCTTCAATTAAATAATAACTACACCGACTAACATCATACAAACTTGGATTGACTTATTTTAAGAGAGTTCATTAAAAGGGAGTCTTAAAAATAATCTAGGATATTTCAAGGAAAAGGTTTTAAGGAGCAGCATAGGTAAACTGTCAGGATTAGCTCATTGAGAAGTCAGCTTCACATGTCTTAACAACGGCTACCAGAACCAATGAAATCTACAATTAGAATACAAGCAAGCAAGGAGAAATGTAGTCGGAGGTGATATATTTACAGGTAATATAGATATACACATGTGCATTCCAAATTAAGTTTTTAGAAATATTTTGGCCCACAATTTTGCGCTCCATCATCATATTCTAGAACATGTCCACATGTAAAAAGGAAAAGGGAAAGAGCATGTATCAATTATTCTTTCCGAATGAGAAAAAATGCCCTAGAGTATTGAGACGATAAAATCGTTAATCGCTTAGGTTAAAACTCTGAAACATGAACAGCAGTACAGCATCTGATTGCATCAATGATTAGAAAAGAATCACGGAAAGCAAAAGGGGATCCACGAACGACTCTTTTTTGATGTATACGTGGAAATTGGTAAAGCGAAAAGTGATTAGAAATTGGATTAAAGAAGCCGATGGTGAGTTATGCAATTATTAAGAAACACAAAAATTCTTGATTTCTAATATATCGCGCAGACTACATTAATGCTACAACTCAGGATGTACTAACATTTTTCAAAACCAAAAGAGCAAAAAAATATAAATAAACATTTAGATTAATATATTTAATTACCCAAAGTGGGGAAGAATTTAGATGTTACAACTGAGGATTTTTGACGCTACAGATCACCTGCAACGCCAAAGAGTGCCAGAGACGTAGAGGAGATAGAATAAGAAAAGGGCAAAGCAAAAAAGGGGAGAATATTTGCAAAGGGCAGAGAGATCTAAGTCCCCCTCACCTCCCTAGGGTATTTGATAGCGATGGCAGATTGAAGATAGTGTCTCTCCACTGTTTGCAACTCCAAATTGTCACATGCATTCCACTAATAAGACCCCAGTAACCACAATTGAATACACGTCTCCCCTAATTACAGCGAATAAAATTTTGTACCCTCAGTGGGGCACAAGAACTCAACTCCTGGAAATATAAACTACCAGCTTTAAAATGAACTTATTTTGAATAATTGTTTAGTTATTCTTTTGGCATTCTATCAAAAAGATATTCCGAATGAACAGTCGAACTCACAGCTGTGATCTTCTTGGCTACATTTTGCTTAACGCTTATTTACGACTACCAGTACCAAAATACAAAGGAAAAAATTATATTTACACAACTTTTTACTGTCCAGTGGATTGAATACATAGCAGTCGCAGTAAACCATGTTCTGGGTGAATACAATAAAGTCATCATTGTGAAATAGGTCGGTACGGTACATACGTTCCATTACACCACTAGAAAAATATAAATCATAACTATTACGCACTGATGACCAACTATAAATAACTATCGTTTAGTTTCGGCTGGCTGAACAATCTTTTGTGGCATTTAATGCAACTAATGAATCCATGCCGAATCCGTAGGAGACCAATGCCCAATTCGCCGAATCAACTCAAGCTAATTAATGGAAAATCTGAGCCAACTCCATCAACAGGAATAAGTGTTTGTACGAGGTGTATTTTGTGGATCAAGTTTTACGAAATGTTTCCACGGTTATGCATGACAAAGAAGGAAAGGATCGGCTGACTCAGAAAGACACGTCAAAACCTCAAAAAAAATCAGAACGTTATCCCCCATCACATGTGAGATTAAATACATAAAACAGAAACCTCTTAATCGCACGATAGCTGAAGAAAATTTTGTTTTGCAGTATAAACAGAACCATATGCATTTCTTTCATTCTCTGCATTAGCCATGAAATACGTTTCCTAGAACAAACGTAGCTGGGAACGAAACAAAAATAAAATGTTTTGCAAAAACCCGAAAAATGTCACCTTTTCGACCCTTACAGTACAGTATAAAAGGTCAGGATGCGAGCCTTCGCGGAGATCTTACCCGTTTCTTACCCTATTTTGTCAGTACTACTACTGGTTCCCTTTTTTCCATATGAACATTCCTATTCCTGTTTACCTAACTTCATCATAGATTTCCTTCAATGGAAAACTGGTTGAGGAATGAAAGATTTCTCCCACGAATCCAAAGCACACGTTTTTCCCACGCAGATGGAAGCTAAAACCGAACGTGCATAGGAACGAAATTTCTTTCGAACCAACAGAGCAAGCTAGTGCGCCCGTGTCCGTAAGCGCGTTGAAAAATAAAAATAAGGCAAAGCAAAGAATTTCCGCTATCACTTCCTCAGAGATTAAATAAAATGAAGGAACGTAAAAAGCTTAGAGAGAAAATAGTGACTATGGGTGACCTGGCAGGTAGGCCAGTAAAAGGCACACCAGCGTGGATGGCGGGAAAAAGCGTTTAAAAGCGTAGTGTGTTAGAAGTCCTGAATTCCATTGTTATCGATCGTAGGAAAGGGAATGAACCACCACAATGAGACCAGTTCCCATTCGAGGGCGAAGGTGCGATTAAGGTTTAAATTTAGAGGGAATGGCTCCCGGTGGCCCGAAGAAGGCAGAGATTATGGTGGAGGGAGAAAAGGGTTTGAGGCCCCAGGAGGAGGGAGAGTTAGTTCCCTTCGGAGACGTCGCTGGGTCATATCACACTTATGCTTTAATTGCTACTCGGAGAAAGGGTAAACGCGGGCGGAGGTAGAAAATACTGTGCCAATTATTTAGAGAGAGAAACAGAGAGGACTTGGGAATTCCAAATATAAGAGCGAATACTATTTTTTTCATGATTCCAACAAACAATTTCCACTTTCTCTAAGAGGGTGCACAAAAACGGGGTTGACGCGCATACATCTACTTTAACAAGTGTCTCAACACTCATGAGAAATGTAAACACTTAAGTTATTACTAAAATTATGCACTCCTTTTTTCAAACAGTCGTTTCCCTTCAATATTCCCATGCATCGGTCTCAAACAATCCAATTTAGATAAATTGCGTGTTGAGCAGGATCGCCTATAAGACTAATTCATGTCTAGGGTCCTTTGGGCCTTCCAGAAATTTATCAGCACCGAGGATACAGTATACGTTGAATATGGCAACGGAAAGCACCCCACCATTTCAGTTTTTAAAAACCTAATCAAAATTGCAGACGTAATTTGTACTTCATAACTTTGAAGAACCATGACCTTAAGTTAGCCGAAAAGAAACACTAGGAAAAAGAGGGCGCTGTCAACCGCAATTGGGATGCTTCGAAATACGAACATTGCTGGAAGAGGAGAGAAAGTATTGTATTAGACACCCAGGTTCGTGCACCTAGGAGTCTAATGCAATATGTAAAGTCTAAGATCCACAGGGGTAACGCTATTTCTTAAAAAGTAAGTAATTTTGATGAAATAATTTTTGCGTTCAATTTTACAAGAGAGATGTAGGAGCCGAACTAAATTAGTTGAAGATGTACACATATGAACCTCCGATTTATTTTAATTCACCAGCACGACCATCAACGCAAAGGTCGTTTGGAAGGAGAGAGGAATCTCTGTATGTCTACGCCATGACTATGTCCCGCACCTAGTTCAGGGTTATTTGAGGTGCGAAATCATCTCCGGAAAGGGAACTCCAAATTTTTGCCCACAAATGGAGAAGTTGCTGGGTCATCCTCGTACTTCGATAGGATTTGGAACCCAAACTGTGAGCTATTTTTGTTTCAAGTTCGGGAACTTTTTCGACCGAATACTTCAAGATCATTTGGGACTATGGCGAGTAACATTCACGCATTCAGTTTAGAGGAGTAGGATCATTCCTCACGCTATCACATTAAGTCCTGGTACCCAGGAATAACGGAACTGCTTTGGACCGAGTCTCTCAGGTCTGCTGATCGCTCTCACTTATGCTACCGAGTCAGCTATTTTGATTTAAGAGAACCATAACTTTGGGGATAGGGATGGAAAAGAGAAGTACGCGCAAATGCAAGGAGTATTAAAGACTGGCCTGGGACTGAAAAACAAGTCTACGAGGTTGAAAATCGTACAAAACAACCGAATTCTTTAATGATAATCCACAAAAAATCTACATGACTTCACAGGTGGAGCGTATGCTGAAAGTTAAGTAGGTGAACAACATTAGGGAAGCCCGAAAAGAAAGAACATTATAATAAGGCAGAAAACGTAGCGCTATATCTTTAGCACATCAGTTGCTACTGAGGAGAAGGGGGAGGAAAAATCCATCGCGAGCGCAATAAAAGAAAGAAATATCATTCACAGGGTTCACGTGGAAGCTCATTAAAGCCTTGGACGAGGACTCCCAAGTGAAACAAAAGGGTTCAGGTCTTCACCTCTATTCATTTTCTCAAAGAAACGGCACACAATACTGATCCCAAGGACAATCGACTCTTTTTAATGAGACTGCATTGTAGTGCATTCAGTCACATCAAAATATGGGAGCCAAACTTTTCCCTGTAAAAACTGAGGCAAACATGCTTATAGCAGTTTCAGAAATATTTTAAAATCTATATTAGAACCAATTAAAACCGAGAGAAATTTTGAAGTTTCTTTACTAGACTAATACACTAGGACTTTCAATTCTCAACAACAGTGGGTGTAGAAAAATTTACCACAGCTTTCGGGTAACAGTACCCCTTCGCATGCTCAATGGAGCGACTATCGGGCAAGAAAAATGCTGCAAGAAAATATATATTTTAAGGAAACCCCGGAAGTGAAGGGTATATATACAGGTATTTGGACTCATCAAATGGATAGAAAAGCATCCCACGGTTTAAAATTAACCCAAAAATGAGTATTCGTTACAACAATAGGCGTGTACGTGGCACTTACATTTAGAGGACGCTTAGGCTGACTCGATCCGTCTGCCCGTACATTTGTACATGTTGCAGGTGTAGTTTATTGGAAAATCCCCCACCAAATTATAGTGGGCTATAGACCTCACCTAAGTCGCTTCACAATATGTACGACTGACATAAAACCAATATTTTTTTTTGCTGACAATGGAGAAGCAACTTTTACAAAATGCATCAATGAAATTCCCTTCCATATAAAATGAAACTGGAATACCTCTTAATAACACCGTTTAATCCGCTTAATAACTCGCATCGTTTGTATTTTATCATTTTTTTCCTCCTTGAGCCAAAGTTTTCCCCCGCGAAAAAACCTTTCGGTGATAATGAGCCGGCTTCTCTCTGGGTAACATGGTACAAGTTAGTTGGCTAAAATGTGAAGTAATGAAGAAAATTTAGTTACATTAAAGGAAGTTATGAGATGGATACCGACGATTATATGAACGAAAATGCCTTAGAGAGTTCGCAGGGCATCGCTCATTCACAACGAAAATTTATATAGACTCTCAGGGCAAGTACAATATGTATTTAGGACTGTGAGGCCATCAGGTGCTGGTCGCAGAGGGAAAATAATCCGTTAAACTTATGTACAAAATCATCTTTCAAACATCGTAACTAATGTGCAAATGAAGCGATCTTCCCAACAACTGTGCATCAACGCTGAGTTTAGCACGAACTGCAGGGTTCCATTATAAAACATATACTGAAAACTGCCAACATATTATTATATGGTGCATGTCATTCAAATGCGGAATACCCAAATTGTTGGCGAGAAAAGAAACTATAATAGACTCAATACTCTGATTCTCTTAGTAAGAGCCTATGTAAAGGACGAACCTAAGAACGAACCCTTAAAAGCAAGTGATTTTCAAAATGAATAATACAAAAAAACAAAGTCCAAAGGGCACTTCCCTCACCTTTCCCAAAGTGCGAGTCACAGAAGTAACGTCGGTAGAGATTCCACGGTAGACCTGTGAGTGAGTGAGTTTCGCAAGGGTTAAGGTGTCTTCGCATACCCAAGTCAGTGAGTGATTGGCGGGCCACTGGCGCAGAGGGAAACATCTCGAAAGCACTGGTTGAGTGTGTGTCTGCGACTAGCAAGGATCAAAGCTATTTAGTACATCCAAGCTAGAGAGAGTGTGATTAATTTGCTTTTATTATTATTATTATATTACGTGATTGACGGGCCACCGGCGCAGAGGGAAACATCTCGAAAGCCCTGATTGAGTGGAGTGCTTGAGACTAGCAAGAATCAATTCTGTATGATACACCCAAGCTAGAGTGCGTGATTAATTTTCATTTATTATTATTATTTTATTACATGTGATTGGTGGGCCCCTGGCGCAGAGGGAAATCTCTCTAAAGCCCTGATAGTGTGTGGGTGCTTGAGACTAGCAAGGATCAATGCAGTATAGTATATTCAAGCTAGAGAGTACGTGATTAATTTGCATTTATTTCACTTTATTACGTGTGACCGGCGGGCAGCTGGCGCAGAGATAATTCTCTCGTAAGCCCCCGACTGCTGAGTGTTTGACAAGGGCGAGGGTCAATGCTATCTAGTAAACCTTAGCCAGGCATATTTTGGTTCTAACCGTTTGCGTTATTTTTTTATTATATTTTCTTATTTGTATTATTTTATTTTTAATTTCAGTTATTTATTTATTGATTTACTACACATACATTCTCTTATTTCCCTCACCTATCCTTTGCCCATTTATAAGAGTACGGCTGGGGGTGACTCTTCCCATAATAAAAAGTCCGTTTAGATTATTTTTCATGAAAATGGACACGACGATCAAAAGCGATAAAAAAGGAGAGGTCCTTACATCACCCCGATTAGATATGCATGGGCCACCTGTCTGACTATTTTATGGCTCTCACGTGGCGACGATGAATGCGCGCCCTTTTTGCCGCCCTGTCCTACCCCCACTTAAAAAGAGAGCGCTTTCAATGTTTAACGTGGAGAACTCCTGCTGCAATGGCGTGATATGCCAGCTCCAGTAGTGATAATTAGTGAATAGAACGAGGAATTCGGTCGTACCATTGTTCCTCATTTCGGGATTTGTTATCCCCTAGTCGTCAGAAATGTTCTGTACCAAAAATGGCATTGAGATGAAAAGATGACATATAGTAAGCTGCAGAGAAAACGGAAGCATTTCACCAAGCTTGGTCTAAAAATGCTAAAAGGGTAAAAATAACTGAGTTCATCCAAAATAGCAATTTTGACAGGCGTCCATCTTAAATTATCCTTAAGTATTAATGCATTACCTTGTAAATTATATCAGCTGGTATCCTCAAGATCCTGAAATTCCTGAACCGCCGGTGATTATGATTATTCGTACTAAGAGTGTGCTTGTAAAGAAATTATTTCTTAAATCATCAAAATTAACTGAAAAAATGGTCCATCTATTGAGTATTCTAATCAGGCGCACACAACTGAAAAGCTTACGTTCTGTTTCAAGGCTCAATCTTATGCTAACTTCCCTTATTGCAGTCATTGACTTATTTTGCTCATGCAGCGAATGGTGTGAGTGCATTTGAGGTGGTAAATTTCGAAATCGTGGTGTATTTGCTTTGGTACACATATCAAGGCCGGAAATGACGGTGCTAGCGATGTATTTTGGGAAGTCTTACCCGTCAAGAGAAAATATATATAATCTACTACAACCAAAACAGCTAAACCACCTAACTTTATGTATATTGTGGCAAATACTACACTTTATAGCACCTGCGACGTGGTGATTGGAGAAGGCATTGATGGAAGGCACAAAAATGTCGACGTTTTAGAGCTTTTATTATGCCAGTGTGAATTAGGACATCGGGGTCACCCTCTGATCTTCACCCCATCATGGCTCAGTTTAGAGGAATTCACGGTTTCTAGGGTATACGAAAGATAGTTATAAAGCAACATAAACACTTACAACCACAGAGAATGGAATTTGCCCACGAAACCAGGTTTACCAGCTTTGGTTCGTCGTTAGTCTGCCAAGGAGGATAGCGTAATGCTCAACCGGAAATCGTAATCTCTGGGTTATGATGCGGACATATTATCCCCAGAGAAACTTATTCAGACTCACTATTTTTGTTAATGTACCTTACGAATCTGTATTCGGCATAGAAATGCAATAAAATTACGTAAAAACTTCAATTGAACGGTTTAACCGTTGTATTTAATACACAAATTCTGTATATTCTTGTTTTGCAAAATAAATTCACGCATATTATTCGTGCACAATCATTACAATATAAACACGTTGCGTAATAGGTCCAGCAATCGGTAGTAAATACGTACGAAGAAGAAACATGCGGAAATGGATTTTTGCTATACTATTATCCTTAACATTCACAGCCTCTTCGTAAGATTCTTAGGTGAGAGGGTAGGGAATCCTACACCCTTATGGGATAAAAACCAGTTATCAACACAAATATTGATTTGATACGGGGCGATAGAGCTCGCCTAGTACTAAATCCAACGGCCTGTGAAATTGACACATCAGAGTAAGGAGACCAGAACGTTTCCCGGCGGTTTCCCAGGTACATCTCGTATTAAAAAACCACACAGCTTGGTTGAATCCGCGGATGCTCAGAGGTGTCACCCGGAATCGAGCCCGGACCCTCGGGTCAATAACCAAGCGTCCAACCCATTGTACTCCCACTTCCCTCGGTAACAATACATGTATTACAGTATTTTCCCAAGAGTCGACCTGCATAAATAAAATAACCAGAAAAGTTATTCAAAATTAAATTCACTTTAAAAATCCGATAAAATCTACAGCATCCCCGAATCATATTCTAATCACATAACGAAATGTACAAGCAAAACTATGTGCTACTTAAGGCTTGTTGCTAAACACTACGTCATTTTGAAAACATTCCCATTTCACGAATTTTTTTCTTTACCTTAAAGCTCTTGTTATTAACGCCCTACATCCTGGTGGAAGTGCCATCTGCGTTTCTGTGGATATACATTTATTTATATTTTAGGCATGTGCGCGCCCCTTCTTGCTGGTGGTAAACTAATTCAAGTCGTATTATTGCTTGTGGGTGCATGATGGATCGCCAGGCTCGAAGTTCCCGGCTACCAGCTGTGTAACTGGAAAGGTAGGTTTCAGGACTAGGGTTTTGCTTTCCCCTGAGGCCAGTAATCAAAGAATAAGCAGTGTTCATACTCTCAGTAAATACAGCATAAGTAATGAGGGCATGACAGGGTGGCCACTCATTTTCTGGATTCACCACCCAAGTTTTCCATGCATAACAGCGGTCAATACGGCACAGGATTTCTTTCATTTTGCACTTCTTATATTTAAAACAATTGGACTTTAAGGTATTGATTAATCACAATATCCTTGAAATTACTGTGTTCCGCCAAATTTACCTGCAAATTAAACCTCATTTATAACTGATTACTCCATCCCTGAAAAGGAAAACAACCGGTTTTGCATTCTATTACCTAAGCCAGAGCAAAGATGACGATTTACGCTTCCACATAATTACTTACCAATTCCTTAACAAAAAAAAATTTAAAAGACTGAGGAGATGCGTTACTTCTTGAAATCGACGCAGTTCCAATAAACATGTTGACTACCTTAAAATTTAGAAGTTATAAATTTTTTATAACTTCTACCTGATGATGGCTAAGATGCACAATCGGCAATTATAGCATGCGGATATATGGCGAGCTTTTACATTCACCTTTATATAAATACTACCTAGATCAAAAAGTTCCCGGAATAACCACCGTGTGTCGCTCCCATCGTTCCGATTTGAGTTCTGTTTTTTTGTTAAATTGGTACATCTGTTGTTGATATTCCCTTTAAATCTTAGTGTCATAACTTGACATTTGCAAAAGTTACGGTCGGTTTTCGGTATGTCCATCAGTGCTTCCTGCGATTTTTCCATTACTTCCTCTCGGCTGCTAAAACGCGTTCCCCGTAATGGTTTTTTAACTCGATTGAACAGAAAGAAGTCACAGGGAGCCAAATCAGGTGAATTCGGTGGCTGTTGGATGGTATTTGTTGCATTTTTCGTCAAAAAATTACGAATAATGATAGCACTGTGCGACGGTGCGTTATCATGGTGCAAAATCCACGAGTTTTCTGCCCACATTTCTGGTCTCTTTCGGCGAATTGCTTCACGCAAACGTCTCATAACGCCCAAATAATACTCTTTGTTTACTGTCTGGCCTTCTGGCAAAAATTCATGATGCACTACACCGTTGTAATCCATGAAAACCGTCAGCATTGCCTTCTTTTTTGACTGAAAACGACGTGGTTTTTTTGGTCTCGGCTCATTTGGTGAACGCCATTCACTTGCCTGATGTCTGGATTGCGTGTCGTACTCATAAACCCACGTCTCGTCTCCAGTAATGATCCTTTTGATGAATGTGGGATCGGATTCAGCCTCGCAAATCATGTCTTTTGCGACGTCAACACGGTCTCTTTTTTGCATGAAATTGAGGTCTTTTGGCACCAACTTTGCTGCTACACGACGGAAACCCAAATCATTAACCACAATGTCTTGGGCGGATCCATAGGCAATGTTCAAGTCCTCCGCTATTTCTCTGATGGTTAATTTGCGGTTATTGACCAACATTTCTTTTACTTTATCAATTTTTTCACCGACTTTCGATGTCGATGGTCTGCCACTGCGTTCATCATCTTCGATTGACTCACGACCACTTCTGAACCGCTCGTGCCACTGGTAAACGACCGTTTTTTTTAGAGAATCGTTGCCGAAACACTTTTCCAACATTTCCAACGTCCGTGCGCCACTAAATCCGTTTTTTACGCAAAATTTAATACAAGTTCGTTGTTGCAAATTTAAATCCATTTCTGCAATTGTAAAAAATCGCCAACACACACAGAGATAGATGTACTCTTGGCTACGTAACTTTTGCAAATGTCAAGTTATGACACTAAGATTTAAAGGGAATATCAACAACAGATGTACCAATTTAACAAAAAAAACAGAACTCAAATCGGAACGATGGGAGCGCCACACGGTGGTTATTCCGGGAACTTTTTGTTCAAGGTAGTATATGCGGCACTAGGAACTTTCTGTGAATAATTTCTGTTATCTAATTTTACCATTCCAGAACAAGACAGAGAGCAGCTACCCCTCCGCCTGCTAGTAAATTGTTTTAAATTTTCGTTTACGATAATTTCACATTTCCTATCAACACTAAAAAACCTTTTTTCCAATCTGGAATCGGCAATTAGCTCAGCTTATTCCCAGCTCTTATTAACGAATAGGGATTAGCCCAACTTTCTCAAACTCGTGAAGAAAATCAGCGACTCCCGACTTTTCCAAGTCTCAAATGAGTAGTAGTAGTTTTTAGGGGAGGCGACCGACAGCTAAGGTCATTTGCGCCATAGGGGATGGACAGGAAAGGATGAAGGGTGGAGAGAAACCCGGAGTCGGCATTAGCCTGCTCTTTACGAAAGTCGCCAAGGGGTCAGCAGTTTAACATCCCATCCGACGGACGGCGTACTCACTCAAAGTGCCCTCCACAAAGCACCTCAAGTAGGGATCGAGATACCTCTGAAAAATATTCGACACCGCCGGGATTTGAACCCGTGCCCTCAGGGTGGGAAGCCAGTACGTTAGCCCCCGCACCATCTCGATCCCCAGTCTCAACGGTACTTGTCTTGGCGGTACCAAGTATGTTATCAAATAAATATTGGTGTAGCTTTATCGACGGAAAGAATTCTTCCTATTGTCTGAATTCCAACAGCTACATAATCTATGAGATAAATGATCATGAAATGTATACCGGCCCATTTCAAGCAACGAACTCCGTAGTTACACGTTCAAATGCAAGAAATGCTTTGAATTCTGGATAAAATAAAGCTCAAAAACCAACCGTCACTGGTCAATCATAATAAACATTCACCACGGCTTCTTCCGGATTTGCTTCAAAGTGCAATTTACTTTTAATCGCACTGACAAGCTCAAACGCGTTCAGAAACATTAATATCCGCAAGCATAAACAAGATCATATCTGTGACACATTGGTTTTTAAAGGGCAACCCGCTTAGTGATGTCGAGAGCAACAGCCACACGCGTGACTCATCACCCATGCCTACTAGTTCACCACACAACGCGCCAATTCCTACCTCCCAACGAGCTTCCTTCGCCTCCCCCATCGACCTCGGAAATTCGAATGCAGGCGCTCGCATAAAGCCGGGCGACGCCCTCGTGCAACCCGACGACCGAAGGAAATGCGCGCACAACACGATGGCGCAACGGCAATGCTATTTAAGACCTAAACTCATTATACGAAAATCCGCTATTCTAATGGCCGCACGGACACGACTCGCGGATGGGTGAGCGTGCTAACGTGCTCTAGGGGTGTTGGGTTCACCCATCGCTTACCGCAGATCCAAGACACTACCACCTATATCGATTCGTATGTTGGCATCGACCTCCCGAATCGATTTACGTCCACAAAACCTGTACGAGACATGCTATATTTATAAAGAAAGCAACTTCTAGTTTACAGCGGCTACGCTTACAAATTTACCCACACAACACTGGAATCGCGCTTAATTCAGGGATACTATTTGACTCACCTCCTGAACGGAAGAGGAGTTCCTTTTCACCGACCAACAGATAACGAAGTGGACTGTTCTGCAAATGCGTACACGAATTAAAAGGCAATAAGGGTGGTGAATAAACCGACCCTAGCATTGAATATATCCAATTTAGTCCTTGTAATTTCATTAAGCTAACAGTTTTATTTCCATGTGTACTAAAAATACAGCAATAATTGTATTGCCGTCGCCAACATTCGCACTATTCGTAGAACACTATTTGCGACAACAATAAAGGGGGAGCACCTAAGAAAATAAAAGGTTCGAGCAGTCTAAAATAGGAGCATATAGAATTAAATTATCACTCTCCAAGTCTGGCGTCCTACTCTCGTGCCGTGTGCCAGGTTGGGTTTAGCCGAATGTATATTAAGTCTATTGTACTTGTGGATTGTAGGTCCGCAATGTGTACAATACTAACCGAAAATAAGTGTCTGAATTGCATGCGTATTTTCTCTTTTAATTTATTTTCTTGCCCCCTCTTGTGTAGGCATAGGAATAGCTGCTATCGATGTAACATATGTGGGCATGTTGCACGACTGGTGCTCGGTTGCCACCTTTCCACGCGGTTTTTGGTGGATCGCGGGGTACAAAACGCGTGAGGAAATACAGGGAATACGTACATGTAATATGGCTGGTGACCTACTAATATACATTTATTTCTACGAAACAATTTATCTCAAAATTATTTTCAATTATTATAAGTAAAAGGACAAATATTAATGACTTATTTATCTTGACAATGAAGATTGGAGGATCCACAGGGATTTTGATTATCATGCTCATTTACGTTCTACTAATTCTTGCAACTACTTTTTTAAGGAAAGTTTTACCAACACTCATATTTTTATTCTAATTTCCTACAACAACTCCTACATTTCAGAGCACTTTTAAATAAAGCCAATGATATTAAATACATTAAGTAGTTTATTTTTTGCATTAGTTATTATTTAACAACTTTTCCTCAGGGTACTTGAAGTGAAGACATATTTAACTCTACTAAGCTTTCGGTCACGTCATTAACCCTATTACACAGCAGTAGCAAAAATATTTTTCATGAAGGCATTTTTAGCATTTATTGAAAAATTTTCAAATGATAGTAAATTTAAAAAAATATACATTCCAAGTTGGTATGAAACGTTTTATCTGCACTATCTGCTCTATATTTTTGCACATGGGTCCAGGGGTTGAGCGCTGGACAACTGACCGGGGGGGCGCGGGTTCGATTCCTGGGAAAGACTCTCTGGGCACCCTCAGCTCCACCCAAACTGGGTGAGTTTTCGGGTTCAGATCTTCCTGGGAAACCATAGATGGCACAGGGAAAGGCACTGCCCCCCCAACCTGATGTGTGAATTGCACACGGCGTTGGGCTTCGTGCTGGGTGAAATCTACCATCACCTACCAAACCGACACCCGGGTTGATTACTGGTAATGATATATGTATATATATGTGTATATATATATTTTTATGCGTGTGTGTATATATATATATATATACCTGTATATATATATATACCTGTATATATATATACCTGTATATATATAATACATTTCGTCTATGAGCCCACATGCTCAAGTGCATCAAGCTGAAAAAATTATAAATCTTGCATCACATCCATGCGCAATCGAAGTGGAGAAATTCATCTGTATGCCCCGTTTTATTCCTTTCCTTCGGAAACCATCGAAAATATAGAATCGTTACACAAATTGTTGTAAGGATTGAGTTAAATCGTGCGTCCGCATTATGATAGTTTTCTGTTTCAATTGACACCAGATGGTTGGGGAACACGATTACTTTTCACTTATAAATAAAGCTTTTTTCAATGGCCCTTAAACAGCATAGCATTAAACCATACAATAGGTACCCCCTCCTCCGACAGCAAGTCTAAAAACAATGCAAAAGGAGGAATTCAGATACTCCTAAGGCTTCAGAGCTGAGGGAATATATCGAAGCTGAAGTGTTAAGGAAAGAGTAAAGAAAAGGCGACATGGAGGGCGGTGGGGCGGAGAGAGAGAGAGAGAATGGCGGCGAGGTCAGAGGGGAAATGTGGGTATTCAAGGAAGGAGGGGGGGGGCGAAGTAGCGGCACCACTGCTATCATCGAACGGTCGAGCTGCCGTGAAATGGGTACACCAACCCACAAGTATACGAAAGCACTCTCCCAGTCACGCAAAGTGCACTAGGGCAGGGAGAGACTGCGGGGCGGCTCTTTTCCTTCGCCTCAGAAGAAACGACCAAGGGCGAATTATGGCTATCAGTGCGGGAAATGGAGAAAGCGCGGACGGCGGCACGACCATTTCCAAGGGACGCAAGGAGGGGCGGGGGAAGGAAGAGAGAAGAAGAGGAACCAACGCCAACTAGACAATAACACCAACTGAGAATTGGAGGTGGTTGATTTCTACGGCACGGAGAAAAAACGATGACTTTCCCCGAGACAAGAGGCATGCCTGGATTTTCAAAGACGCCACTTGGATGGAAACGTTGACGACTTGGGAAGTCGAGAAACATAAAACTATTCAAGTGATAGATTATCTATTGATAGATCTATGAATAATAGATAAGCCCCGATGGGAATCTTGATCCTCGAAGCACAATCGAGAATGTAGTATCCAACATTAAATTTGAAGATATGAATAAAAACCACATGATCACTTTAAAGGCTACCGCCCGTCGCAGAAGTTATTTCTTTCTATATCATTAACCCTAGATTCAACCGTTATCGAGGTAGAATACTACTAACAATATGCCTGTAATATCGAAAAATTTTTCTTAGAGACAAAAATATTATGAACAGAAATTAATTAAAACGATGGGTTAAACTTCTTCCATATTTAACTCAAGTGTCGGAGAACCACGCTACTCAGAAATCAACCAGATGGTTACTTTTATGGATAATCATACATATGTATTTCACCTTTCATTTATAACTACGGTAAGTTAAATTCACGCATCAGGTTATGGGTCAGTTTTTTCCGCGTTTCCCGCGATTTTCCAGGAAAATGCCGTAACCAGACAATCACAAAACTCGCGAAAAATGTCCACTGCCATCACCCGGATACGAGCAGGGGGCCCATCCGTCGAATAGCAGAACGCTCCGGAGCTAACTCGCCATTTCGTTTGCCGAGTATAAAAAAATATCCCGGAAGGACTATAAAGAAATCTAATATAAAGTCATCATAAACAAGCAAGGGTGAGAGAGCATGCCAAGAAACATACGAGGGTCATCCGGAAAGTAGTACCCGTTCGTGAAATAAAGACACAAAAGTAAATATTAACAAACATAAAAAATTTTATTTGAAAGAGGATACTTTAAACTACTTCTCAACATAATCTCCAAGCAAATTAAGGCATTTGTCATAACGTGTGACAAGTTTCTGTATTCCTGCTGCATAGTCCTTCGCCGCCAGCTCATTGAGATACGCGAGGGACCCATCTTGCACAAATTTTTGCATAATGCAGATGGTGTTTAACAATTTCATGAACAATTGTTCGAGAAACATTGGGAAAATGCTCACAGATGTCATCAATTGTGACGCGCCGATCGTTCCTCACGAATTCGTCAACTGAGCTCACCAGTTGGTCTGTAATGACAGACGGTCTCCCCGAACGCTCATCGTCGTGTGTGTTCCCCCTCCCCATGTTGAAGTTGCGACACCACCGCCGAACAGACGACTCGTCCATTACATTGTCTCCATACACCTCCTTTAATTGGCGATGAATATCACATGGGCGAACGTTTCTTGCATTGAGGAATTTAATCACTGCCCTCACTTCACAACTGGCGGCGTTCTCAATTTTTTTAAACATTGTAAACAATCACAGAAACAACACAGGCAATGCTAGCGTCACGCAACTTGGCTCAGAGAAGGCAGACAAGCCACTGAAGCTATCTGACCTCGTCCAGCGGCTACTCGCGTCGTCAGCACTTCATGCGGCACGAACGGGTACTACTTTCCGGATGACCCTCGTACATATACAGGACTATGGGATACCAATCCCTTAAAGGTGTCCTTTAGATGAAAGCAAAATTGGTCGAATTCAAACCTAAAATGGTCTAACATGCATGAACCGGGCTTCTTAACGGAGGGTTATTCGCTCCGTCAGCATTACGCGAAATTCTGTATAAGGCGAGGCCTGCGTTACAGAAGCTGTGACGACGCGTATACAGGCCTACGGAAGGATCACCACATTACTTAATTCCAAACAGATGATTTTGTGATAGCAAGGCATGCGGGGGTGGAAAAAATAAAATCTTTGAAAAATCCACGAAATTATAGCACTATTGGCAAAATATTTATCCATCAATAAGAAATTAAAGTAATAGTAAATAAAATACTATAATTGCCACTAGTTTCAGATTTCAAATTTTTTTGACTTGTACAAATTTTACGGGCCAAAAATCTTATTTTCTATGCATCTTACGAGGGCGGTTCAATAAGTACCCGTGTTTGAGGACAAAGGGCGTTACTGAGGGAAGTTTAAGCTATCATCGTGTGCTGCCATATATCAGACGATGGTGAAACAAATTTCAGACTGATTTAAATGTTAGTTTGGATTTGGTAGCCATTCAAGTAAGACGTGTTACGTGCTTTTCGCTGTGATGGAAAAAGAGCAGCATCGTTCGGTAATTCGCCTTTTGTTTTTGGATGGGAAGAAATGCGAGGAGATTAAAGCAAAGTTAGATGCTGTTTATGGGTACACTTCGCCATCTATGACCACAGTTGGATATTGGTTCAACGAATTTAAACGTGGGCGAACATCTATTTTTGATGAGGAGCGACCAGGACGGCCGGCAGACGTGGTTACCGAGGAAATCATTCAAAAAGTCCACACCATGATTCTCGCTGATCGACGAACGAAAGTGCGTGAAGTAGCAGAGGCCGTGGGTGTGTCGACCGGAACGGCAATTAATATCTTACATGATAAGTTGGCAATGAAAATATTGTCGGCCCTATGGGTGCCGCGATTGCTGTTTCACCACGATAACGCACCAGCACATTGATCCGGAGTTGTCGCCGCCAAACTGCATTAACTACATTATGAATTGCTGCCGCACCCGATCTGGCTCCCTGCGACTTTTTCTTATTCCCTGACATGAAGAAATGGCTCGCGGGAAAAAAAATTAAGCTCAAACGAGGAAGTTATCGCCGAGATAGAGGCGTATTTTGGAGAGCTCGACAATTCCTATTGTTTGGAGGTGTTAAAAAAATGTCCGGAACGTAGGGAGAAGTGTATCTTTCTAAAAGAGAACTTTGTAGAAAAATAAATATTTTTGAAAAAATGGTTTCTTCATTTCTAACACGGGTACTTATTGAATCGTCCTCGTAACATGGAAAAATAAAGTACTATCAATACCCCTATTCTAATTATGTGGCTGTTATGAATCCAACTTTATCGCAATAATTTGCGGGACAAATTGGAAAATCTAAAGAAAAATCTCAAAAACAGGAACTCCTTTACAGGTACTCCTGACACAGATGTACCCTTATACGTGTACAACACCGGAGAACGTTGATTCAATATCGTGTCAAAGAGGATAAAAGCATGGAACAAACAATTTTTCCTGATCATTCTCAAATTACCTGACTCTTCTAGGTAATCTATGCCCAAAAACTCCCCTAACTTTTCCGCATAGTTGGCGACAATGCTGCATTAACTCCCGCGACATACAATTGTTGTAATTCACGTCGAGAGCTAGATTACGTGTCACGCCTCAGGCGTATAATATATGGCTAAATATGATATCATTCAACTTTCAAAGACATCTAAGACAATGCGTATTTCCAATTGGAAAATAATTAAGGGTTGCAAATTCCAGAGCTGACACGATAGTTACTCAGCGTAAACCGCCAGGCTCAACCTACCATTCTCATTTGTCACTTTTCTCGAAAGTATCAATTTTAATCCAAAAGCTAAAAACCAGAATATTGCAAGCAAATACCATAGAGAATGGAAAAAATAACCTGGGTTCCTAATTAGATACAATTAACTACATGAACAGCACGCGCACGAGATCCCACTTGACTAAACTACCGTTCAATAAAATTACAGTTACCAAATGAAAAACATACTCTCATGGAAAAAAGATAATAGCGTTTCCAAGAGATGACAATGCATAATATCATACGAGGGTCATCCGGAAAGTAGTACCCGTTCGTGCCGCATGAAGTGCTGACGACGCGAGTAGCCGCTGGACGAGGTCAGATAGCTTCAGTGGCTTGTCTGCCTTCTCTGAGCCAAGTTGCGTGACGCTAGCATTGCCTGTGTTGTTTCTGTGATTGTTTACAATGTTTAAAAAAATTGAGAACGCCGCCAGTTGTGAAGTGAGGGCAGTGATTAAATTCCTCAATGCAAGAAACGTTCGCCCATGTGATATTCATCGCCAATTAAAGGAGGTGTATGGAGACAATGTAATGGACGAGTCGTCTGTTCGGCGGTGGTGTCGCAACTTCAACATGGGGAGGGGGAACACACACGACGATGAGCGTTCGGGGAGACCGTCTGTCATTACAGACCAACTGGTGAGCTCAGTTGACGAATTCGTGAGGAACGATCGGCGCGTCACAATTGATGACATCTGTGAGCATTTTCCCAATGTTTCTCGAACAATTGTTCATGAAATTGTTAAACACCATCTGCATTATGCAAAAATTTGTGCAAGATGGGTCCCTCGCGTATCTCAATGAGCTGGCGGCGAAGGACTATGCAGCAGGAATACAGAAACTTGTCACACGTTATGACAAATGCCTTAATTTGCTTGGAGATTATGTTGAGAAGTAGTTTAAAGTATCCTCTTTCAAATAAAATTTTTTATGTTTGTTAATATTTACTTTTGTGTCTTTATTTCACGAACGGGTACTACTTTCCGGATGACCCTCGTATTTTCATCGCCCACGTGTGTATTATAGAAAAAATGGAAAGTCAGGGTTTGGGAGTATACCATTCACGAAATTAAGTCCTGATTAATTCAAAGCTCATCTAATTTCCTCGTAGGTGGAGGTTTTCCTCATCCCCTCTAAGTGGTTCTTGGCTCGGCATCAGCGTTTGCATACACTCGCCTCGCTCCTACGCAAACCTACGCCCACATCAATCCGCCCTCCCTCCGGCGGAGAAATGTCTGCGGCCGGTCGATCAGGCGGACCCGTCCCAACGCACGCAAGGCATCACTAGGGAGTGAGGTGAAGCAGCCACCGAGGTCACTAGAACTCCGACAAACCGGGGAAACTCCGAAGAGGGCCGACTTGTAAGCATTTAGCAAAAATGCCATTCGACGTGAAAAGGTGAGATCTCGGATTCTGAAGAACTCGTATCAAATGAATGGCGGATGGATTAATCTAAGGTCATTAACTACGTCAGTTATAAATACCTCTAAGTGCCCTGCCAGCTCAACTGTAAGCAAACATCGCATTTTCCACCACATAATGCAAAATTGGCGACTCATAGGTAGATATTTTCCACAAACATCAAAAATAATTAGTAATTTCCTTAATTTGACGCTCTTATTACTTATTTATAACATTTCAATATTTAGATCATAAGTACATAGTATTTATGAACAACCAACATTTAATAAACTTATACGAATCTGGGAAACTGAAGCTCTACGGTCTACGGCTTTAAATGGTTTGAAGGAGAAGGAATTCATCGGCAGTGACCAGCCATGGTGGGGTTGGTCACCGTCATGGAATAACAACATCACAGTTTTATAGTTTACCTTTTGGACGATTAAGGCTATTTACTACAACTATAGGAGATTTTCTTTAAATTTTCTTAACCTATAAGAGCACAATGACATGGCCAAACAAAGCTGATGTCTAAGGAGACGAAAAACTCAGCTAGGCGAACTCGCCATTAACAAACGAGGCCAGTAAGCGTCCAATGATGAATGTGCGTAATTTTAAAATTTGCATTCAGTTTCGCCAAGCCTTTCGCTTTACACCAGAAGGCGGATTTTTTTCAAACAATTTATGCATGAATGCGGGAATTTTCCATGCAATTAATGAACACTTCTTATAAATACGAAACTAATATCACAAAATTCCTATAGCATGCACGAAACAAATTACTCGCAATTATGTTGAAACCACAACGGCCAACGTTCCCAAGATACCTTATACTTCTTTTTAAAATCAGATATATGGACGAATATCTGATGGATAACACACTAGAACCACTGCATAATTTGTGCTATTACCCTGGGGACCTGGGGAAATAAATTTCCTAAAACTACGATATTTGCCTTCGGTAAAGTCGAAGGCTGGTCATCAAAAATCGTTTTTTAGTCAAAATTATAAAGCTGAATACTGCCAACATGAAAACCTAACGGTTAGGTAGAAAAACCTATTCTGGAGATTTTGATTGCAGTTCAAGGAAATCAAATAAGTGACCGTGAAAACTCTAATGCTGACCTCCTCAATGAATTTCACGACTTGTAAGCATTTAGAAATTTCTATGACGAGGACTACTGTAGAAAACTTTGGCAAAACGAAAGAAATAAAAAAATATGGGTGATGGGTAGGGAGAAAAGGTGCATAATGCGCAAGCCCCAGGAGGTCGAGGAACATTCGGGGCTCATTCCCGACGTCCGCAAGGAAAATGCAAATCCACTCGCCCACGCGGCTCGATCTTTTATCCCTGGCTAGCGCCGAGGAGAGCTGGCCGAAATGTCGTGGACACCAACACCAAGGGTAACTCGCGGCCCCAAGAGGCAGTCCCCAAGACAAGAGAAAACTACCTTCAGAAGTGATGCCTCTATCTCTATGCCTCCTCCCGGCCTTTGGGCGAAGATAGTGGTATCGACCAGCAGCCAAAAGTATTCCGGTAGGTCATTCGGGGGGGCGGGGATGAGAACGAGCAGTGCAGAAGGGGAAACGACCCTTCCGGTTCGCTTCCCGGAAGAGTCTCTCCCCTTAAGGAAAGGATTTGGGAGGAGACTTGGTTTTACGCTTACGACCGGATTGCGAGAGGAAATAAAAGGCAAATGAAATCGAACTAATACGGAGGCAAGACATAAAATGGGCGCGAGGAAAAGTATATCTTTCTGCGGGGAGGAAAACTGTACACCAGCCTTCTCGCTTTGGAAAAGAATTACAAAATCAATATCTCGGAAACAAACTCGAGCTCCAGATTTTCC
Source organism: Hetaerina americana (assembly GCF_022747635.1). Lineage (NCBI taxonomy): Eukaryota > Metazoa > Arthropoda > Insecta > Odonata > Calopterygidae > Hetaerina > Hetaerina americana. The sequence goes on along the minus strand of NW_027286874.1, from coordinate 19,590,248 downwards.
AAGAATATTAAGTGGCATACTAAAAAAAAAGAAACGACAGCTATGAGGAAATGAGTCAGCATTTGAATGAAAATTATTGGAATCGATACGGTGCAGGTTGACGGGACACGAGGTAAGCCGTCTAAAAATAAAATATTGATTGAGTAACGAACTAAACACTGCAGTTAAAAAACTCGCCATTAATCATTTCACCAGATGAATAATACTTTTTTTTGTTGTTAGAACACGTAGTCTCTGAAGTCATGAGCCTGCAAAATGGCAGACTATATCCTCGTCTCGTTGCAACTTAGGAAAAAAACAATCTTGAGTACTATAATGCTAAAACGCACAAACATTCGCTTACTACATATCGATGTTCCCATAAAATTTATTCCACTAACGAATAAAAAAAGGCATGCGATTCTATAGTCCTCCATTACAACGTAGTTTATTTAACATGTACAACAAAACAATTTTTGTGTCACAAAGATATCATAGCACTTATATAAGAAAATCATGCAATTTAACAATTACACTTTCAATAAAAGGAAAAATCAATTATGACAAAATTTAAACTAGTTACAGATTATATGATATAAAGTTGTACCAGATTATATGATATAAAAATAAACTTCTACGCATTAATCTGATGGTGACATAATGCATGATTAATAAATAATATGAAAAATATGAAAACTCTGTGAAGAATAACAACTGCTGTCCATGCATAAGGTGCTCCATAGAAATTTACAAGCAACGTTAGATTTAATTAGTAACAACACAAGCAAAGCACATGGCAATTTACTTCACCAGAATGATTAAGGAGAAACTACTTGGATATCAAAAGGACTGTACATACGTATAAATGTAAGAACTCTGGGTGTTTCCTGCTATTGGATACACAAATTCCTGGGCAGGATACAATTGAAACAGCAAAATGGTTTGAGGCCTAGAATATTCAATACTGTCGATATGTTTCAGCTACATTGAGTAAAATTCATTCAGGTGGAGAAAGTTATTCTCAATTAGTGAAAAATAATGCTGGGTGGGAAAGAAATTTATCTAAAGATACTGAGGCTGCCACATTCCAACTTTCCACTATAGCTCATGGGGGCTATAAACATAAAATTTTGGTTAGCCAATTTAATTTGAACAACTATAACCTGAAAAGAAATTCATCATGGCGTATTTACTGGGAAGGATAGGGAAAATTTTGGCTGAAATTCAAAGAAATAAGTGAATCATGCTTCTAAATACTTCTCCACCCTGATGAACATTAACAGCATTAACCTAGACATTGTAAAGTAGGAGATAAGGTGAGGAACTCTGAATTCTCAGGTAGAGTAATCTGCTGATGGTGAAGTAATATTTTTTCCAAAAGCATTACATTGTTCACTACAGGGAGCTCAAAAAATACTTCCTACTCGACTCACCATCTGGAAATGATTTGGCTCAACATATATGGGCAAATGAATATGTATCATGTGATCTTTATCATTTTTTAGCTTTTCATTCCAGTAAGAATTTTCCCTCTAGCCTAATGGTAAGGAGCTTAATTTGAACTCCCTAAGTGACCAATTATCCCAGCCAGCACCACACATGCCGTGAAAACAAAACAATAAGAATAATGATGGTGAAACTGAACCGAAAATAAAGAAATAAAAGAAAATGAAGGTGCTCATGCTCGATGACATTGATGCTTCATCGATCCAGTTCTTGATACCAGTGAGGACAATGTCACCCTGGTTTCACCCATGAATGCAAGGGAAGGATGGACCAGGGAAATAAAGAAAAGAATGCCGTAGCATTGTGAGGTACCGTTCCAGTGAAAAAGGAAGGAGAATAGGGAGCAGAAGAGAAGCACAAAAAGAAATTTTGCGAGAGTGAGGGGGGCTGAGCCTTCAGCAGCTGAGCACCATTACCAGCTGTCAGGGATTAACTCCACCACCAACACCATCACCAACACTGCCAAAAGCAGATATGTGGGCACAAAAACACGTGGATGATACAGTGAGAGAAATCAGAGAATAGCAAAAGAGGGCTCTTCATCTCTTACCCCAGCAGTGCAGTCTCCTCTGCTGATGCTGACGTCGGCATCTTCCTGTCCCTAGAAGGAAATCAAGGCAATGAGATTAGGGAAGCCGCAGATTTCCTTCCAAGACCAAACTCGCCTTTTGACCGAGACCTCTTCTTTTGTAACAAAAACGGGAATTGACAACAGAAACGATCACTTAGATAAAGGAAAAAATGACCACAGACCATAAGGAGCAAAGAATATGAAATGATGCTGGGGTTCCCTTCTGACGTATCGCTAGAATTACTACATACAACTGAATGGCTTGCATCACAATACTATGAATGAACTGAAAATGTGATGACGGTTGAGATACAGAAGAGTATGCGAGTGGTGGGAACTGAAAGGTGTCCTGATAAAATGATAATTCAGTAAACATGAACCAGGGAAAAAATATCCTACCTCTTCTACCGCCTTTGATAAAAGAAGATCAAGAATGAAAGATAGGTAACAATTAAAAGTTTGTGCATTATAACTAATGAATTGAGGTGACCTACAGGAAGCCAATAACTGGCTTCCACTGGGTCAGAAGGATATCCATAGGTCCATCTTTAAGATAACCTTTAGGCTATATGATGGGCAGCTGAGGACCAAACCCCCAACTGACTTGATGTAATGATGACAACACAAAGGAAATATTCTGAAATCAATATTTCTGAAAAAGACACAAGGAGGGACTTACAAAATTTTGAAAATCATGATAGCGTGTCATTCCATAACAAATTCACTGGAATGAACACTGTTTGAACTTTAATTGATTTTGATGACACTAGTGTGGGACAGAGGGAATTAATGTTGAGAAAACTCTTAGATTAGTGTATACTGAAGTATAATCATAATTACGAGTGCTAGCAGAATTGCAGAATGAAGAGTTTGGATGGGTAAGTATAATACCTGGGAGAAACTACAATGATGAAAAGAGATGAGTTATAAATACCCTCACAAAGGCTAGCATATAAATTAGTACGGCAATTGACAAAAATGTTTTAAATACAATGGATTGGTTTGTGATAGATTATGATTTCTATAGATATACATTTTGTGACTATAGATCATTCCTCTCTTCATGCAGTGGAAACTTTATTGTGCATGATAAAAATTGAAAGTTAATATTTATGACTAGATTAAGGTTTTATAAAAACAATAAAATTGAACTGAGAGAGATGTCGAGGCTGATAATTTGCGGAAATCCATGATAACAAAGAAGGAAGAGTGTTTTGTGTACCAACAAAATAGAATTTTTATTGCTAACTAGTTTTGCTACACCATAGCAACTTCTGTACTGGATAAAACTAGACCAATATTCATCAAAAGAATAAAGGTCAAGTTGACACGGTCAGAATTCTTTGAATTATTTTATAATGATAGTTTGGCAAGTGAAGATGGTTACATAATCAAATTGGACTAGTACCAGGTCTAATAAGTACTTTCCTACCCTGATATTTCAAACACAAAGTTGTTTCCAAAGCATTTAAAAAGAATTCTGGTTTGGCAATAATAACTTCCAAATATTACAAGCCAGATTAAATGATTACCCCAAAGTTTCTCTACCATTTTAGACATGAACCTAACAATACAAGTCAATAACAGAGAGCCAAGTGTAAATATTAACAGGATTCATCAGGTCACAGTTTCTCAAAAGTTTTTGGATATGAAAAATTAATTTTGGTTATTTTAAATATTACATATACCTATGTATCCTAATTAATTGTATGACTATGAATACAAGTTAATGTTTAAATTGCTAATAATGATACAATTATCACTTCAGTCAATGAATTGTCACAGATCAAATTTCACGAAAAACATCTCCTACAAAGGCTTACAAAAATTTCCACATTATATAGTATCATTTCTTTCATGTAATTAAGCTTTTAACCTAAGATAAATTTTATTGAGGCACAGGTCATGATAACACTATTGTTAAAAATCCAGACAATTAAATAATATATGCAATAGATAGATACAGACTGCATAATTGTGTGCATGTATGAAACATATTTGCAAGGTCCTATTCGAAGTAACTTGATAGGACTATATTTTACATTTATTGTGTTTTATGTTGATGTTTGGACCTTTACCAACCCACACGCTGTTACAGATATTACTATATTCCTGGAATATCTCAAAATTTCCTGGTATTTGCTAATTTCTATTATTTTACTAATCCAACAATAAATTTATCTATTTATACTTTAAGGTGATTATGAAGCCCCATGCATTGGAAAAGCCAACATCTTCAGGAATTCATAGACACATTTGATCAATATATTCTACATCATTGAAAAGTTAGGCAGACACTAATATATATTACCCCCATGTCATGCAACATGTAATTTTGATGGTGCCACGAAAATGTGGTTATACTATACTGAGGTGATCTGTGATCAAATATAAAAAATTCCACCAGGGCGACATATAACGAAGTTTAAACACAATCTTAATGACTCTAATAGATTGTTATTGACTAAAATGATATAATGGTTCAATTTTCAGTTAATGGCGGTTTCCAAAAAGAAATAAGATTAACAAGGCTGCCAATTCAGCACAGAAGTAACAGAGCTCTACAGCAACACTAATTAATATTTTTCCAAATACTCAAATATTCTAAATTATAATTAATTATATGCAAATATGATTATCTACATTTATGCTTTACTACACCATTTCATTTCGGGGAAATCGGTGCCCATAATACAAGGTTGTTTCTATATCACCAAATTAATTGGACGTATTGGAAATATCGGCTAATCCTCATTACAAATAAATGAATGTCTACTGGGTGCGTACTAAAACAAGCTTCTGGCTACATTCACAGGCACTATGGAATATGAAAATATCTGGATGCGATTGTGCAAATATATAAGTACTAAGTTACACTACATCATGCAAAGTTGCGACTTCAATGCAATAAAAATAACAAATAATTAAAAATGTACCTTGATATGATTGCTGTTGGGTCATCAGATTGCTCCACATCTGTATGTAATACCACCGTGTCATTTCTCCTGGCTGGTGACCCATTGAAGTTAAATGCTTTCTTGACAGAATCAATCACACTAAACTTGTTTTCAGCAACTGTTGTGCTTCTGTATACATCATCAGCAAGTGATCTATAAGATGTTCCTAAACCAGAAGGCATATTGTCTCTTGCCTACAGAGATGCAAAATGAAAATATAACGTATACAGAAAAACTAAATAAAAACCATGCACATTCAAATGAATATGCCGAAAAACAACAGTCAACAAAATGAATGAAGAAAATAAGCAAGTGATATCATGCGATTCATAGTATCTCATAATTCATGCAAATATTATTTGTACAGCCAATGGGAACATCCATGCAACAATGAAGCTCATATCGAACGAATATGACATCTCAGTGTTTAGTGAAAACGCATTCAGTGGTAAATATTTGAAAATTTAAAGTGGAGTACTTAAAAAAGTAATTAAATATAATACGTATTAAACTCTCACATTTAGCACAATGGAGACGTTTTGAAGGTACAACCGATAATGACTGGCGCGCTAAAAAAACGAACTTGGAACATATATGATATCGTGTAGATATAACTACTTATACAATAGGAAACAGGAGTTCAAGTGCATTAGAAAACCACCCACCTCTTCTTCAGGAACAAAGACTATAAACGGAAGTATCAACACCCCAGGCCCTAAGACGATTCACCACAAAAATAGAGAACTGAACACTGACTGATTTAACAAAAATATTAAGCAACCACTAACTGCCGAGTCTGAACGGAAATAGCAGCCAGAGTTTTCTGATTGGAAGGCAAGACCCACGTGACTGTGTAACGGAATGATCAATAGATGTCACTAACAACCAAGGGTCTCCGCAACCTCGCCCCGCGTAAAATCTTTATAGAAAAATAATAAAGCTCATAACAGGCATTCATAAGTATAATATAATTAATGATAAATAGTTTCTTATATTATTTTGACTGAATTTACAAATATTTTGAACAAATTTTAACTCAAGGCAAGGAAAACCAACGATCACTTCCAAGCGGGAACTTCAAAAGCATACAATTGAGATGTCTTTATTTATGTCTGATAAGGTCAACAATATATCGTGAATAAATATCCAATGATGAAAAGTAATACCCAATATAGTTACTATTACAAATCATTTTCATATTTGGATAACATATAATGTTTTAACCGTCATCAATGCTACCTTCGGAAAATGAATTTCACTGCTATATGCATGTGGATGTAAGAATACAAACATTTAAGTTTGGAAAGGCTAGTGCACTCAAGGGGATAGAAATATTAATGAATTTCAACTTACCAGCAAGAGCTTTCAATCCATCATTTAAGAAGAAGTCAGCATAGCAACGCCATTTCTAAATACATGGCCCTCGGCAGCTGCAGAAGCACACGCATCAAATGATCATTAGCACACTGAGCTGGCAGGCTTACAGAACAAGCCATCTTAAAAACCTTTTATCTTTGATGAATGTGAAATATAACATTCATAAAAGCACTGGAGGAAACATAGGTAACCAGCGACATTAATGTCAGCCATAAATTACCACGCTATCCATCTTTAACCTTGAAAGTAAGAAGTTTACTCGAAGCCTAAAGACCGTTTTATCACCTCTGACGACATAAATTATTTAAACTTTCATGATAGTTTTGCGCTGATTCGAAATCCACAAGAAGTTCTGAGTTGATCCTGAGTTGATTGGTGAAGGCGCTGCTGTATGGGACTGAATTACACCAACAGGCTGTGCTGCTACCTGGTGGCAACTAAGAAATTGTCTCACCGGACAACTCGGAGAGTGCCGCGACTGCGACGCAAATTTGTCCGGATCACGGATACAGGTAATTTTTTCACGGAATAATAAATACCTACTTATAAGTGCGCCAATTTCAACATCACAGTCAACTTATATCGAGAGATAAATCCTTCGATTTGCTTGAGGAAAATATTGGATAAGTTAATAAAAATGCCTCATGAACCGTCATGTTCGTGCACGTTTTTGGATCATTAAGTATAAGTTGTATTTGGTAATTTATGACATTTATCAGTTATTGGACGGAAATTGATTTTATTTCATCTCATCGTTGAAGCAGTAGGTCGTTGAAGGTTTTAGCACATAGATTACAGGATATGAAAAGTTATTATTGAGTTGTGTCTTATTTGTTAGAAACTTTATCCTCAAGTGCAGCAAAAAAATAATTACGGGCGAGCTGCTGCGTTACTTTTTTGTAAGCATACTGTTAATAAATGGAATTTTTAGATTGAAAATCGCTGGTCAAGCCCTATTCAAAGGGCGTTCCCAGGATGTGAGATGTCCGCCAGAGAAAATTTCATCGTGAATATAAAAACGTTCACTCGGTTCAAGTCTGGGTAGCCAATTTCACAATCAATTTTACTTTTATAACAACTGCCTATATATATATATATATATATATATATATAATATATATATATATATATATATATATATATATATATATATCATTATTTATGATGATTTTGAAGGAAAAATTAAGAGGTCGATGCACAGAATTTTCAAGCGGTAGAGAGGATGTGCTAACAACTGAAACGCATTTGTTTTTATACTTGTCGAGTTTATTACGGATATACATGTTAAAAGGACCACCATGGCTGATAGATTTCTTTGGAATGTTTTTATTTTATGTGATGTGATTTGTGTGAATGTGGAATTTGGTACTTGAAGTTCCCTCCCAAATCAATTATTTAAATCCCATTCACATTCCTCAGACATTTCCTTCGGGGCATAGTTGGCAATCCTGAATGTATACCATCCGTGGACTATTAATTTATAAATGTATAAATTGCCACATTAATGTTAAACTGATTCATGGATGCGGACACATTTTTAAGATCTTTCATAGTAGCATTTAATCCGATATACTATATATCCCTTTTTAACGCAAACTTGAACATTAAAGCACTAGTGAATATGGACACAAAGGCACGAACAATAATTCACAGTAAACATCTTTTGAACAAATACATGCTGTATAAATTCAAAATCGTACACATTAATATTTTCTATTTCAGATAAGCACTTATAATAGATTAATTTGATTTATCTTTTGAAAAATGCGTTCAATCCCATTATTAACATAATGACCTTAAAAAGACACACTCAATCTTCAACGGAAGACTTTTTTTTAAACGATGTGTTTTATAAAATGATCCAAGTCTTATCCAAATAATAACTTTTCAAAGTCGAGTTATCCACTTTTGTCTGATTTTTTCGAGACGCTAAATTCAATTGGAAATTTGAAACACGAAATATCACGCCTAGCTAAGCAGTGTTGTCAATCTCGAAAGATACGCCTTTTCATAGGTAAAAAAGAAACTTCAATGTGGTATTTAATCACAGGATAAAATACTGGAACCTGAAAAAAATCTGAACGATTTCCTGCTATGTACTTTAAAAACTTGGCCATCAAGTATCAACACCATCAAGCAAACAACTATACCTAGATCATTAATACGTTTTTTTCTTCTAGTTTGTCAAAAATATGTCGAGGAAGTAACTTTCATTAAGATAAAACTCGGTCAATAAGCAAATAAATGAACTAGATATTTCTAAATAACAAAAGCTCAGCTTGAGTACTTTTACCATTCATCAACCATTGATTAAATATAGGTGGTATTTCACTCGCAAACATATATGCGCGCCATTTCAAAACACAATATTGACCCTTGTGTATGCTTATGTTACACAAAGAAGAAGAAATGGCATCATTCCGTTTTTTAAAAGCCAAGCAATCAAGACAAACTGAACATTTCGAAGAATATAGTTTCCGCGAACTCATCATCCAAGATTAATTTCAATGATAATTCAATATATTGCTTATCTGAACTTTTTATAAAGGATTAAATTTGATTATCGCTTTTAGTCTAGCCCATTAAACGTTAGCAAACTGAAAAAAAAATTACTTGTACAAGATTTCATTATTGGAATCGATCCTCCTGCATTAGATTTTGGGGATAGACAATATTATTGGAACGATAAACCATGAAACGATTATTTTTTTAAACTGGCTTTCGTAGAAAAAAGTCATACACGACGTAGTTGTGTGCTTTGGAAATGGCATTTAAAAATAATTGTAGGAAAAACGCAAGAACGTGGGGTATTTTAAGTTCAAAAGCAATTTTTCGTTTGAGCAAAGTGATAATTATTAAGTTTCAGTGAAAATGAAGAAAAATATATTATATCACGATGGCGACTTCTCCTACCAACGAATACTGATCGTGGTGTGAGAGTCCAATTACATGCAAGTATTCCCTAATATCTCTTTGGGATGCGTCGTTGGGCCGTCAGTAAGCACTACGTGGAAACATTGTATCAATCCAAAAATAAAAGATCATAAAATAGGAATCGTTGATGACAGCACGATTTATAGAGAAATAAATAACCATGTCGTCAATGAAATTTTCAAGAATTTTTATATTTATGCAGAAATTACGAGCGGTGCCCTGCATGGGGTCTAGAGGGTCTAAACACTAAAAAGGTTCATGGATGCACACTTCTTGTAGAAATGAATCAACGGATCTACAGAAACGTACTTAAAGGCGTTCAAATGTGCGCAGAAGACCAAGCGAAATAATTAGATAACGCCATCGCATTGAACCCAAAATGAAGAAAACATCTCCATACTGCATTTGGTGAGCTGGATTATAGCGAGTATGAAATATTTTGAGGGGAAAAAATTTAAGAAGATATGCTATTAATTGCTAGTTGGACAGAGCTGCGAATTCACAAAGAGCATTTGTGAACAATTGGGAAAATATTCACTTCAACAACGGATTTAAACAGAGAAAAGCTGTCGACTCTATAAAAACTGCTCGAAAGAGCGAACAATCCGTCCGACGACAACTACAGAATTTTGGATGGGAGTCCTCGGTGTCCCTAGAGCTGGGGAGGGCCCGACTGCATGCAAAAAAAATCAGTTGAGATATTTCATTGGCAACTTCGAGGATATAAAGCCTCACTGTAGAGCAGCAGCTCGCGCAGCTGCGGGAAAATTAGTGAGAGAGACTGCCGAACAAAAAAAATAAAGGGTTCGGTTATTCCTCATACAATTCATGACCATTGCACAAAAAGAGGGAATGCTAGCATATTAAAACAATCACCTTTTATAGGCTTCTTCCTCTATTTGTCTCTGGCGGTTGTTGTGATACCCCTGCCCTAGATGCGGCTCGAAAGTTATCCTGTTTATTAAAGTGTAGTTGGAGATTTTCATAAGCTTCATCCTAAGATATTTGACAGTTATTATGCATTGCTTTTATTATCAGTATTTTACGTGTCACTTCTTAAGACCTATTTTTTCGATTCCTTCCTCTCAAGCAGTAGCTTTCAACGTCCGAAGTTAATCCTTGTTACTTTTTATAGATATTACTTCGATTACACTGAACGCCTTCACAACAATGTTGTAGGTTTTTTGTCAAGTGTTTTGAATCCCAGGAATATAAAATGCATAGAAGTTAGAAATATGTAAAAGGCATACCTTATTCAATGCATTTGAATTGCGCAATGATTCATTGAGCACATTAATAATGACTATTGCAAGAAAAATTCAGCAGAAATCCAATAAATTCAATATATAAGCAGCTAAGGACCATACACCCCCGAATTCATAATTCGACCAATAAAATGAACGAAATAGAAAAAATATAAATAAACGAAGAGCATAATGATCTTAAAAATTACATTATATTAAAAGCCAAATTATTTTAGGAATTAATATTGATTTCAATACTTTCTTCCTCATTTTAAAACACAAGTTAAACAATAAAAATTGATCAATTAATAAATACGCCTCTTCCATCAATACACCGCGATCTTTAATCCATCAACACCTCTAGTGATAGAACATAGGACCGCTAATTAAAGGGGTGCAAAGCAAATTGAAATAGGGTGGCCGAAAGGCACATGGTCCATCAGTAGTCGACGACAACAAAAACAGTGTAATGGGTGTGGTAACAGTGACGGCCTTACATTACCGTGAACGCCCACGGACAAAAACAGATCGAGTAGCCCTCACTTCTCTTCTACTTCCATTGAAATTTCATTCAGGTTCATACCATTATTTCTTATTCCTACACCTCGGAACTTGTTCAACCAATATTTTTCAGCTTAGTGAATTCCTCAAGGGTCTTCGCCGGGTTAGGCCCTTTATCTCGCCGACGTTTAGATAATCGATTTCGTCATCGTTTTAAGGACTTCAGAATGTCATCTCGAGTTGAACTATTGTCGGGTATATAAACTTTCTTCCTGGATCAGATGTCTCCTGGTTGGTCCGAAGACCAGCTTTCGTCTAGGCGTCTCCTGAAATAGCGGGATCAATATCCAGCCAATCCAATGTAGAGAGAATCGTGTCAAGCCTTCAGTTTTCTCGCGTTGTGATCCAGGTATCGCCTCCACCTGACTGACAAATAATTCTAGGAGGAAAGCATTTATACCTGACAATTCTATTCGAATCGTCATCGAAACTTCGACAGAGACGGAAGAATAGAGAGGAATTTATTCATCAGGTACGCCGGAAAAGGACCAGACCTTTCAAACAATATTTTTCAGTTCTAAACCGACAGCGTACATGTCATATTCGAATTTCCGAAAAGTAACACAAAAATATTTCCCTAAAAGACTGCTTGAAACGGGAAGCCACCGATGATAACTAAAAAAATAATGATGAAGCTATGCAGTAGAGCTACAAAATCTGGAAAAACAATTTTAGAGATAAAGAGTAAAGTTGTGAGAATCACAACCTAAGAATAAGGAACATATTCGATCTGAAGAATATGTAACAGGAGTTCAAAAATTCCATTTATGTCTAATAAAAAAGCACCTCCGTTTTCGGCCTAATGGGATTATAATTTTGGGGGATTTCAATGGTCCTTGATATATGATCAATTCAATCATTGATGGCCAATGCACGACCATTGCCCCATTGTAATTACTCCAAAAATAATATTCACTTTACTAATTTTACCACAATTTTTTCAGGCAACTGAATCAAAAATTTAAATAATAAAACTTTAAATAAAAGAATGACCAATTATTTAATTTTAATTTTCATATTCATTTAATGCTCTCGTATCTATGTAAAATCCTTAACTAGAAACCTACTCTTGGCACTGAAGCAGTCTTCACTATTAAATATTGTCATGCTACTTTAGAACTAATGTTACATATAACAATTTTTAGAACTCATTGTCACTTACGATGCTAGGAAACTAAATATATTTCTATGATTCGATTGTGACAAAAGTCAAATGCAACGCCGCGAATTTAAGTGCGCGGACGCATTCCAAATATTGACTGCGGCATATGGAGAAGCTATCTTGGACCGAATCAATGTTTATCGGTGGTACAAAATGTTCTCAGAGGGCCGAGAAGATGTGAACGACGAAGAGCATGCCGGACGCCCGAGCACGTCAACAACAGACAAAAACATTGATGAAGAGAAGATAATAGCGTTGGCCAATCGTCTAATCACCGTTAGAGAAGTTGCTGGGGACCTAAACATATCGATTGGCTCGTGCTATGTGATTTTTACCAATTATTTGGGCATGACACGGGTCGCCGCGAAATTCGTACCAAAATTGCTCACTTTCGACCAAAAACAGAAACGCATTAAAATTGCTAATGAGGTGTTGGACTCTGCCCGGGACGAGAAAAATTTGCTCCAGAGGGCCATAACTGGTGGAGAATCATGGGTTTATGGTTATAACGTGGAAACTGAACCTCAATCATACCAATGGAAGCTGCAGCACGAACCAAGACCGAAAAAAGCACGCCTAGTTCGGTCGAATGTGGGGGTTTTGCTTACAGTTTTCTTCGTTTGGAGGGGCGTGGTGTATCATGAGGTCTTGCCACAGGGTAGAACGGTACATAAGGAATATTACCTGCAAGTTATGCGCAATTTGCGCCAAGCACTCAACAGACCTCGTATAAAAGGATTAGTAAAAAAGAAACACATAGGAATCGGCATGATTGACGATACCAGTACTGCAGCACTGCATCATCCAGTAAAAGAACTTCCCCAACACTAGATATAAATAATTATTCTATACTCAGATTAGAAGGTACTCGATCATAATACTCAAGAGCCCACACAAATCAAGCGCTTTAAATAATACGCAGCAATTCATGCAGATGTTAGCTTCACGCTCCACAACATCGAGCTGGATGCGGGCGACGTAGACCCACAATTAGAGAAACAGTTCCAGAAATGCTCGAAGACAAGTAGACATAATACCGTCTTCAAAGTTTCGTCTCGCGATAATATTAATTCTACACCGTAGCCATTAGGTCCTAAAATCTATTTTTGATCAATTTAAGTATTATGACGATGAGGCGAATTTATCTATAGATTACCTAGAAGTCTGTCCAATGGCGATTATCCTGAAAACATAGTTAAGGTCCTTGTGCTTTTTTGGTCACGAGAAGCTATACAGGTAAATTAACCTTCGAGTGCCGGTACGTCTATTTGTTTGAAGTTATCACCATCACAAATTCGACAATTCAGATGCTGTCACTCAAATTCCACACGCATTTCCTGCTCCAAAAATAGCGATTCAGAGCAAGCAAGGCTCCGTAATTGAACATCGATCGTTACCTTTATTTACTTTCTGTCGCAACAAGCAGTGCTTTTGATTAAAGGTCGACCCTTTGGATTTCTAACACCTAAGCCACAAGTTATGCAAAATTAATCATGATTTCCAATTACCATTCTATTTACTGTGAAGAAAAGAGAGCAGGTCTTCCGGTATAAATTTTTTTACAGGTTGTGCAATGTTTAGCCGCGCCCAGAAAACTTCCCGTCTCTGAAAATGGTATTGCCATTGAAAATCTACGGCACGGAATCTCTCGCTCCTAGAAGCCTTCATAGAAGTAGATGACCGGATTGTGGAGAGAGAATTCTTTAAAACGCCGATGAATTGACGCAAAGAAGCAAGTCACTAGCAAGAACGGCGAGAGGAGTCGTGGAATGAATGGAGCAAATAAATACAGAACTATCAATCCACTAATTGTCGTTATATTTTTCACCCTCATGCGCAGATTTATTAGGAGATGTAAGGATGCGACTTGAATATTTTTACCCAGAATGAGATGTATTTTAAGCATTTCCATATGGATTACATCGAGTATTTTGCTTTCTTCGAGAATGCAAATGTTTCACTTCCAGTAAACTGAGAGCCATTAACATGTTATAGATACTTTAACCTCATATAAAATAAATTATTGGAACACAAGTTATAAATCCAAAGCAAAAACAATTGAGTTTTCAGCCTACTCGCCGAAATCCGACGCGTTGTCAATTGATGGTTAAGTCCACACTTTTATACAGTAAAAGGGAAAACTTTCAGAGGTGCAGAAAATTGTTCAAGAGTTTTGCGTTATTAGGATAGGTCATCTGGGAAATTCACAAATTAAGGAGAAAAGAAAGATGGAAGAAAGGGGCGTCCACTTTTTCCCGTGCAAAAAATAAATTGCCGCCTAAATATGCAAGCAGAAACGTTCTACAGACCTGCAGAGCGCAACATCGAACGCTTCCTCCATTACGACACCTAAATTACGAGGGTAAGGTGGATCCGGAATAAGTGGCTAACCCATATAACCAACAAAGTTCTTATCCTGATTTCAAGCGAGCAAACTCAATGCACTGATTCCGTCATGGTTTTATTTTTTGAACTTCTCAAAAATCATTATTGGAAGAGAGGAAAGGGAGTTGAAGGCGCAGTAATAACACTTCCTCAGTCGATTTTTAAAGTAACGAGAGAAAGAAAAAAGAATAATAAGTAAAATGTTAAAATTAAGTAAAGTAAAAGATCAATGCATTTCAATCAGGGCAGAGACGAAAGAATAACCGGATTCCACCGTGATATAATCTTCTTACTATCGAAAAAGGTGATCGCTGGTTGCCCGAGGTCCTTTCATAACCCAGTGACTCGTTGTGACTGTCATTAATTCACTGATTATTGTTATACTCGACGCTCTTTTAGCTAATAATAACAACGGCAAAGAATATAAATCAAAAAAAGAAAACCGAATGTATATCGCGCTGTAGCAGGCGCTGGGGATATGTAGTAAGGATGAGCACGTCCTCAAGGGAGGAAGCCCAACTATGCACACCGTACGGGCTTACTTCCAGCTTCAGAGTGCCGCTCGCTTACGATTGGTCGAAACTGGCATAGAAGGTATCGAGCAGAGAAGGGGAACGGGAGGAAGGGCGTGATGTGTAGGCAACGGCAGGGGCGAAGGAGACGTTGGAGACAGCAGTAGAGGGGCGGAAAAATTCTTCGCATCCTTCACAGCGGTTGAACTTCGCTCCTCTTCCTTATCGATAATAATGAAGGGAAAAAACGCAAATAAAACGCACAGGGAGCAGCGCGAGGAGGCGTTCTATAGAAACGCAGCTTGTCCTCCTTTCCGGAAAAACCTCTCTCCCTCGGGAGAAAGGAAGAGGCCACCGAGAAAACGCACCTCACCTTTTGGATGCGTTCACTGCAGAAATTAACGGCCGTCATCAGATATGCGAGAGCCTCAAGTCTCGGGGAATGCATTCTCATTTCTCTCTCTCTCCCTCCTCATCCCTTTCCTCCCTCTTACCCCCTTCCACTCGATTTTACACTCGAGTGACCTTGAAGAGGTGCACGGCTTGAGAGAATGAAGGAGAAGAAACTGCCTATTTATGAAAGAGAGGGGAATAATTCGTGGAAAAGAAGCATTGAAATTTCCCCCAGTCTGGAGAGAGGGATTACATTCTACATCTGAGCGGAAGCTTAAAAGTTAGTTCAGCATGAATCTCCAGGAAAACTTTAGCCCGAGGAGGAAATGTTTTGTGTTGTCGAGGAGGCGGAACGAAAACGCTTTACAAAGAAGCATTTATAAGCATCCAACTTCACCAGAGTATTAATGATTCTTTGCTAGAAAAATAAGCCAGGAAGAACGCAAAGAACAAAATGAATGACTATTATTTGAAAACCGAAGAGTTCTTCTAACGAACGAACAAAAATATGAACGCTCATAAAACACAGGGCACTCCGTTGCATTTTATTTTTCGCCGTCGCAAAAGAGTTGATATATTGACGTGCTCTGGCTTCTTGAATTTTCCACGAGCTTTGGGTTAAACAGTTTTAAAATGGAGGAAAACCTGAAATAATATTTAAAGGAAATTAGCCCCTAGAAACTTCGGACTGAAAAATATTTTCCTGAATTTACTTTGCACTGTTCCAGTTTTCAACCGGCGGTCAGTACTGCCCAAAATTATGGCAAAATAAAAGCCATAAAATTTTAATCTCGATGATCCAAGCGTTACAGTGTTAACGCTTTATTTCAAGGAGAGGCTTTAATTACTCATCATGACGAGATGGAATAGGTCCCTAAAGAGTGATAATCTCGATCCTTGTCGAAATTTGAACTCTCATCGGACAGCGCCAAAAAAAACTCAGTAGGGATCGAATCATAAATTTCTGCGGGAAAATCCATTGCCAGTTTGCTACATGACATTATTATATAATATAGTTTTTTGCGGAAATCGATGCAATCGTCTGCAATAATTATAATTCTATGTCGCTGAGCTAGACTTAGTTGCATGGCATCCTCTTTCATCCTGAATTACAATAATTAATTATATGAATAAATCCAGGCGAGATGCAGTGGAAGTCCGTCATTATGAGAAAAAAACAAATTTGCACTTTTCCACAGATTTATTGGTAACGTACAACGTATCTTCAGGTTCAAGAAAAATTCAAGTTTACAATTTGAATCTTGTATTGTACCTAAAGATGGTTCTATGAACCGAAACGCGTGATACGTCACCAATAAATCTATAGAAAAGCGCAAATTTGTTTTTCTCATTATTAAATAAACACTACAATCAATTATTTTTTACCTCTGGACACATGTTTCCTCGTGCACCCCTGAGATCCCGAGAAGTTTCCCTTAGTGTGCCTTAACATTCCGCAGGAGTCAAACACGCTGCGGTTACACACCACCCATAAATGAGAAGAGACTCCTTCGGGACGGATGGATGACGAGCTAATCACAAAACAATCCTGGGTGGCATTAAAATTATTAACAAATCTCATTAATATCATGGAATAACGCGTCCCATGCGTGAGAACTATTTCGCTCGTGTCCCGACTGGACTAGCGTCACATCGCCTCTGTGGGAGAAGTCTCGGAGGTGTGGGCACGATCTTTCCCTGTTTCAAAGAGAAAAACATGGAATATCTAACAGGATATACGAATCATAGCAACCACACTAGATAGTTCTAAGAGGTAGGGGAAATCATGACACTCGCAACTAATTTCTCTGGAGCTGAAATAAATCCTCTAAATCCTTCATACCATTTCTAGAAACTTTTCGATGCCCATTTATTCATTCCATCTTCTTTGTTAACTTACAAGCGAGCAACACCGCCAATCAGAGATAGGTATTTTTTTTACTTTTTATCAGCAAGACCTTGCCACACCGGTTTTCAGGCTTGCTCCCTTCCCAAAGCCATCCCGTGCCGACCGTCCTTCCCAACAAATTAAATTCTTAAAATAGTTCTTGTGTGATCTATCAGTTAACGTGTCCAATAACGACTAGGAAAAATAAAAATATTTGCAATAAAAAGTCTTCAAGAGCATTTATTTTTATACTTTCCTCAACGGTTTCCGGGTTCACTTGGTGGAATTTCTTTCATTTAATATTCTTTCCTTGATTAAACTTCATTGAATTATCGAATAGGTTTCTCTTTCAACAAAACTCGTAGGAAATAACGAGAATCGTCAAGAAAATGTTTGACCAATACGTATAACAAATCACTCGTTCATCCATTTTTATTGATTTTGAAAGACTCAACAGATTTATCACATGGCAAGTGTAAAATTGTGATTTAACCCTTCTGGTAGGCGAGTGTTCCCATGCGAACGCACGGATTTGTCAAAAAACACTGAAGCAATTCTGCAATTCTCTCTCCATGTTCGCGCCTAGAAAATATATCAAAAGGAGCCGTATTTTAAGAATGTTTTCCGAGGAGGCGAGCGCTTCCCTTATTCCCTCCTGGCTGCTGTGCTCTATGTAATGTGCACACACAATGAAGCAACTCGCAGGTACCGCCCTGAGTCCACGACGCGGCCGTCCCGGGTACCTTACGGACGTGGCAGCCGCCACACTTCGCATAAAGGTTTGGAAAACCAAGGCCGAAACCGACGCCAGAGGGAGGAGACAACGAAGGTAACTCGGGGCGCGGAGCAGCGGTGCCATTGGGGGGAATGTGTGGGGCGGGGAAGAGGAGGAATTCTGTCGCGACGGAAAAGTTTTCGGGGCACGAAACTCCTCTCTTGCGGGTGGCAGGGATGTGTCGCCTCGACCGCACTGGGCAATTCATTCAGCTAGGCGGCAACTCTCCTGACTGCCTAGACACGGCGCCCCCCCCCCCCCTTAAGTTTTCTAGCTAGCAGTAGGACCGTTTAACCGGGCGGCGCGCGAACTGTTCCTCAGTCTTTAGGACCAACAATGCCAGTGTCCCTGCAAGTGGTCGTGGGAATTGCAAAAAAAATGTCAAACTCCGGCATCTGGCCATAGGCTTGAAGTGTCCTGTTTCTCTCCGAAGAGTACTGTGAAGTTGAATTCGCAAAGAACAGTTCCATATAGGGAAGACATAGTGTTTTCATAAAATGTATGGACAAATATACTCTTAATGATAATTATTTCGGTAATTCGATCGAAAACCCAAAAATATAATAAAAAATTAAATGGTTGCGTGAAGATCCTCAGCAGGACTCGTGAGAGAGTTGTTTCATCGCATGTGAGTGCTGAGAATTTTCCAATCTTAAGAGGGTAATAAAAGCAGCTCGAATTACCACTAGACTTTAAAGGTCAAATAATTACGTTGATATTTAATCCAAATTCACCTACATTACGCCGGGCTCGAATCTCGGCGGCGTCGAATATTTTTCAGGGGTAGCCCGTGCCCTTTGCACTTTGAGTGAAGGCGCCGTCCGTTGGATGGGACGTTAAGTCGCGGATCCCTTGGCGTCTTTCTTTAAAAGTAGGCTAATGCCGACGCCGGGTTTCTCTTCACCCTTCATCCTTTCCTGTCTATCCCTAATGACAAAAATGACCTTAGCTGTCGGTCTCCTCCCCTAAATACTACTACATAAAGTCGTTAAAAACTATGGTAAGACATCCAAACCAATGTGTATCATTCAGTTGCCAACAGAACAAAATACTAACATTTTGACAAAAGGCGGGCGTTAAATCACTTTGGGAGGAATTTTCAAAATAACAGCATAATGAATATAGGCATGAGAGCCGCCATCGAGGGCAATGTAGTGGAAGATAAAAAGAACGATATACCATCATTGTTAGACTGTGAAGTTGGAATTTTATCACTGTGTTCAGGAAGGGGCATTATAAAATATTAATATATCAATGGAAACAAGGGCTAAGCGTATATTTTAGTTCAGTGTGAAGTGATATTCTGCGAAGACAGTGGGGTTGAATGATAAGAGAGTTGAAAGAGATAAGACTGATAGGAGATTCAGGAATCAGGAATGATCGCGAAAATAAAAAAAACTGAGGTTCGAAGGAGAATGGTTAGAATAATAATGAGTGCCTAGTTAAAACACCCTATAAGAGACATTCATTTGGTTAATACTGGAAGATAAAAGAAGGTGACCGGCCAGATTATATACATATGATTAGCCATTGATTTAGATAAATTTTCATCAACCCACACAGCTTCCCGGAGTCGGATGAAGATGGAGATAGGATGCTTTTGGTCATGAAATGTAATTAAAGTTCAAAAGAATAAGAATGGATAGAAAGGTTCAAAAACTTTAAAAGAATGATAAGTGTCGAGGAAAGGTGGGTAGACATTTTAAAAAGAGATTAAAGGAGCTATAGAAGAAAATTTAGCATCCGTAAAGTTATTTATGAGATGATCCGGAGGATATAGGAAATAAATTGAAATATTTCTACCAGAAGTTGGAGAGCAGAAGTGACAAATATTTTAATAATGAAACTATTTGGGAGACCAATAAGCCCACAGTAACTTGAAATAAAAGTCTTTTCTACGATTTAATGAAAAAATAATGAAATTCCAGACACAGGGAGACGAAGAGGCTCTAAATAAGATGAATGAACTGTCGGGATGCATCAAAGGAAAATATCGACAAAAAAATATAGATACGACACAAGTTATTAACCGAACATAGAATGTAACCTCAGCCAAAGAATAATACGTAGAGAGATAAAGAAGACGCAACGGAAATAAAGGCGAACAAGGAAGTAATAATGCATCACATTCCTTCAAAATTACAACAAGTTGAGGGAAAACTACTAAAGAGACTTACCGGAAAAATATGACTTTATAGACTTATTCTTAGAATTTATGAGGAAGGAGTTTGCCTGGAGGATTTTATTCGGTCATTTTTAATTATCATCCTGACAAAGAGCAAAGCTACATTGACTAAAGATCCGTGAGTTTAATTTTAAATGCAGTCACGGGAGTGCTGACAACCCTCAACGAATATTAAATACTAGGGCAAACAACTGCATAGTCGGGGGAAGTAAGTGACGCAACTGCAGTTGTGAGAACATTAATACGAGAAAAGAATCGTATTAAGGAACACAGAATGTGACCAATGCTTCGTGTATTTAAAGATGGCGTACAATAGTGTGATCACAGCTGATGAAAGTTCCTTCATTGCTATATGCACGAAAATATTGCAGGAATAGACGTATTTTCGGAACGTCTATTCTTAAGTTGAAAAATCAAGTTGAAGAAGGCGGAGAATTAGTAAAGGCAGATATGCAGCATTATTTAGCTAGACAGCCAAGGAGATTTCAGTGAATGTTGAGTGCACTATATGATCATTTTGTGAAGTATGAGATCAGGGTTAACGACAAGAAAATGAACATTGTGAGATTCACTAGAAGAAGAAAGGCTAATTTAATTATTAGAATAGGAGTGAATAAATCATAGCGGGTGATATGGTTCACATATTTTGAAGGAAAATGGGCTTCGAAGGGGTGCCTGTATAACAATTGCATAAGGGAAAGAAACTAAGGAGGAGAGGAGGGAATAGATGACATGTGCACCTAGTAAATACGTGAAGAAAGATTAAGAAACAATATAATATTGAACTTTCTCAATATTGTAAATATATATATATATATATATATATATATATATATATATATATATATATATATATATATAACGATTGTACGGAAAAACTCACACGAGCGGCACAATAATGGGCTGACACAATATAACACAAATAGAAAAGAATAGACACATTTAAAAGAACACTCACACGGTAAATTGTTCGAGCTTTCGGCCCTCTCAGAGGCCTTCTTCAAGAGAGTCTCAGTCTCTCTTGAAGAAGGCCTCTGAGAGGGCCGAAAGCTCGAACAATTTACCGTGTGAGTGTTCTTTTAAATGTGTCTATTCTTTTCTATTTGTGTTATATTGTGTCAGCCCATTATATATATATATATATATATATATATATATATATATATATATATATATATATATATATATCAAGAAATTACGTGTGAGTGTTCCTTTTTTATTGTTTCTATATTGTTTGTTACTGTATAGAAACAATAAAAAAGGAACACTCACACGTAATTTCTTGATAATATCGATGGAATTCTACTCCGTCTTCATCGGCATTACTTCTCTATCTTCCGATGAAGACGGAGTAGAATTCCGTCGAAATTATCAAGCAATTACGTGTGAGTGTTCCTTTTTTGTGTTTCTATATTGTTTGTTACTGTGTAATGTACTATTCGGCACTTCCGTGTTACGTCTACGAAAGCATATATATATATATATATATATATATATATATATATATATATATATATATATATATATATATATATTCCAGTGGGTAGAGCGTTGGACTGCAGACCAGAGGGTCCCGGGTTCGATTCCCGGACAAGGCACTCTGGGCACCTGCAGCTCAACCCAAGCTTTGTGATTTTACGGGTACCAGATCTTCCTGGGAATAAACGCATTCATTTATGTGGTATGGATTGGACACAACTTGAGGAATAATAAGTTTGTCAGGAACGAAATAAAGGAGAAAATAATGGTGAAGTAATGGCGAAAGGACAAATTAGTACCCCAAATAAAGAGGGATGTTAGACGTAAGACTTACCCGGACGTAAGAGAGCATTGAGAAGGGAAAAATGGAAGGCTGCAGTGTAACAATCGTCTGATATAAGTACTGAGGAGCTCATGGTAAAATTAGAAAAAATCAACTGAACATTCTTCTAGCACATAATTATCTCTAGTTATCAGATTCTTTTTCCAATTTCCGAATTAGATATCACTGATGCGGTATGAAGGATGTAATCTAGGAACAGGTTTCTTTTTCTCGGTCTGACAACCTCTTCTTGGTGGATTTTAACTTTTTGCGGAGTGCGTAAAATAAAACATTTATTCAGTTACACGATAAAAAGAAACCAAGAAAAGTAAAAGCCGTTATTAGCAAAAAAATCGCCCATTATATTATTGGGGAAATCTTCGCGACCTGTAGCTCATTTATCTGGTGAGAGACAATCGCCCAGCAGAAACGCATAAAATCTCCATTTACCCATGTGTGGGTATAATAAGTCTGTCATTATATAGCCGAACATGAAATTTAAATACCTAAGCATAGAGGCAAATCTGGAAAAAAATAATATCAAACGACCTTCTCTTATTAGCCTTATTATAGTCAAGATCCCTTGGTTTTGGTAAAATCAAAATTACCGAGGGGTACATCAAAAAGACATTAAATGCCACACGACACGATACGTGCGCCAAGCTTGCATCTACAGGGAAATCTCGGATTACAAGCCTAATTCCGTTATAAATGTTCAGGCTATTAAGGTTTTAAAAAAACACAAGAGGGTAATTCGTGGGTGAAACATTAAGCTAAGCAATCAACCGTCGTCTGTGTTGACTATGACTTATTTCCCTGGTAGGCGCTTATGCGGAGTGGAAAAATACGAACAAATTGAGAAAAATATTCAAGTGATGGGAAAGCCGCCAAGTGGAAAATTGGGCACGAGAAGACTTTTTGGGCGGTAATCCCCCCAACCCAGTGATATCGGATACGGAAAAGTGAAGCGAGGGAGAAATATGAACAGGGCGGTTGGGAGGAATGAGTGAGGAGGGTTAAGGGGGGTCGAAGGAAATTTCAAGAAGCTGACGAAGTGGAATAAATCAACAACTCGTGTTCCACTGGATACCCTTCCCAGGCATCTTTTTGTTGCTTTCTCACGCATGCTTGCCTTTCTGAAATGAGGAAATGACTATGAATTGCCTTCAAAATATAAAACAAGTAGAAATTGACATCAAATAATACGTTTCATATCAACCATTGATAGCGAGACGCAATTATAATGATCTGTGGAAACAATGCATACAAAATGTTAAAGGACAATACTTAAATATGAACTTCACTGAACTGATCTTGTTCTGCAACAATACCGATTACTCTTACAAGGCCTAAAATTATAAAATGATTTTTGAGTTGAGTATTTCAAGTTACCAGTACTACGGATAATATCTTGAATTACATGCTTGTCTTTCGGACTCATAATAGGACAACGGGCTATTCATCCAAGAATAGAAACTTAGCTCAGTGAATAGAATAGAAACATGTGAAAGAATTAATTCAACCCATTCGCTCATGAATGCTAAAAGAATTTTAAGTTTCGATTTTGCGTTGTGTTAGACAGTGGAATGGAGGCAGACGAAAGCGTAAGTTATTTTATGTATTACAATAAAATACATACCCTTTAAGCAGTTCCTTTCTGTAGACAGAAAGTAAGAAAACGCCTGATTTAAGACTTTTACAGGAAATGTAATTTCTTTTATCAATGTATTCCACTTTATCATTGTACAATTTTCTATTACAGTCCCATACTCTATTTTTGTGACTTCTCGTATTTACTGTCTTAAGATTCTTTTCGCTCATATATATCTCCGACATTCTCAATTCCACTGTTCCTCCGACATCTTTTACTTTTCCCTCACATTATCCGTTTGGTAGTTTCCCCTTACACGTTCATCCTTTTTCGAAATCTGACCACACTAGAGGAGTCAACTCCTCACCCTAACTCTCCTATTTACACCACAAACAATTAAGTAGCCAGTAACCTCTACATTTCGTTAATGTTTACTCCCATACAACATTGCAGGTTAAAATACATATTTAAGCGACGTATTGATGCACTATCATTTTTGCTGCTTAGATAAAGGGTGAATCCAATTGGAGAACATTTTCAACTTTAATGAAAACTACAGGAAAAACTTTACTTAAAACTTTCGGTGAAATACAGCAGTGCATCTCTGAATATTCTCTTCAATAGCAGTTGCCTCAAAAACGGAGTGTTCCCAGCGTACGTCCAGGTTCGTGCCACTTCGTCGTCCACAACGGCCATCAGAGCGATACGCAAGGCGAAAATCCAGTGGTTAAGGGAGGAACTGAAACTGTGGTATGCAAGAAGGGATTCCTTTGCACATTATTTGTTCTGTCTGCACGTAGAACTTTGCTCTAAGTTACATTTTGCGGAATGGATTACATTTGTGGATGGTGTAAAAGAACTAGTGAGTAAAATCTCTTCTCGCAAATATGTAGCCCAGGGGAAAAAACTGAGTAACCTTATTAATAGTCCACCTCAAAATTACCAGTGCACTACTAAAGAAAACAGTCCCCGCACAGTATCGAAATTTGTTCCGGCCGCAAGAGTTGTCAACCTTAGTCATCATACGTTCACTGAGGAGGAGAGTAATATCTTAAAGAAAGGGTTGAAGTTTGCTCCCTCTAAGAAAGTTTCCGAAGCCGACATTAAAAATCTAGCCGCAGATTGCGAGGTTGCCCTTCGGAACCAATCTCTGGCAACCAAACACCAAGTTGCTGAAATCATCATGTCCTCATTGAAGGAAGCAGTGCCAACAACAACCCGCTTTTCCAGCCTTCAGCAACATACGTCCACCCTCCGACGCCTGAAGAAGACTATTGGCAAGGAAGACCTCATCATCCAGAAAGCTGACAAGGGATCTAGTGTCGTAGTGTTGGATAAACGAGTGTATGTGGAAAAGTGCCTTGAGTTCATCAACAACAATCCTATTACTCCGTTATCCAAAGACCCAACCGCGTGTTTCCAAAGTGAAGTGAAACGTGCCGTGTTCAAGTGTAAGTTTTTAAATGCTAGGGAAAAATTTAGTTTAATCCAAATGAACCCCTCCGCCCCCAGGTTGTACGGACTCCCCAAATTACACAAAAAAGCCATACCTATTCGGCCTGTCATCTCAGCTGTGTCCGCCCCTTCACACCTTCTGGCACGAAAATTAGACGTATTGCTCCGAGATCTCACAGGTTTTAAACCTAAATATGGAGTTAAAAACTCTATAGAGCTATCCCGAAAATTGAAAGATATTGATGTCCCGGAAAAAGCGAGGCTAGTCTCCTTCGACATTAGCAATTTATTTACTTGCGTACCAATATCGGAAACTTTGCTTAGGGTGGAAGAACTACTCAAGGATTCCACCATTGCCCAAAATATCTCAGACGAATTGGTCCCCTTCATCAAAATGACAGTTAACCAGAATTATTTTAGTTTCAACCACACCCTTTACAGCCAAACGGATGGGTTAGCTATGGGTTCCCCACTGTCCCCCTTCCTAGCCGAAGTCTTCCTCAATTCTGTAGAAGAACATCTTTTTAATGCTGACAATCAGCATAACAAAAACGTGGGCTATTGGTTTCGGTACGTTGACGATATACTATGCCTATGGACCGGAACCAACCGACAGTTAGACTCCTTCCTTAATTTCCTAAACACTCTTCATCGGAATATCTCCTTCTCCATGGAAAAAGACGTCAACGGCACCATCAACTTCCTCGACTTGACAATCACAATTAGGGATAATAGACACGAATTTGCAATTTATAGGAAACCCACATATACAGACCATATAATTTCTAATGATTCCGCACACCACTTTTCTCACAAACACGCAGCCCTCCACTCCATGATCCACCGCTTCCTACACATCCCCCTTTCCCCCAAAAACTTCAAAATTGAACTCGTGAATATCACTAATATAGCTACCAACAATGGTTTCAACCCCAAACTAGTTGACACATTACTACGGAAAAAACAAAAAGCAATGGCCATAAAAAGCATTTTCGTATCTCAGCCCGCAGTATCTAAAGATTTTAAGT
The DNA here is from genome assembly GCF_022747635.1 of Hetaerina americana. Lineage (NCBI taxonomy): Eukaryota > Metazoa > Arthropoda > Insecta > Odonata > Calopterygidae > Hetaerina > Hetaerina americana. The sequence goes on along the minus strand of NW_027286874.1, from coordinate 19,563,944 downwards.
GGTGCTCGATCCCGTTTCTGGGAGATCTTTCATATAGGATTTCCAACTGCCTACCCACCTCACTCAAAGCAGCCTTCTACCCACCCATAACCCTCTCCAAACTTCTAGCCAATGGAAAAGACACCCAGGATAGCCTTCTCAAATCAGGCATTTATAAACTGAAATGCGAGGATTGCAACAGCGTTTATGTCGGTCAGACCGGCAAGAATATCAAGTTACGAGTCAAGGAACACGCTAGGTGTCACAAAAATCAGAATAACAACTCTCTCTTCGCCAAGCATTTACTAGAATTCAACCACAGCAGTGACTTTGTCCCAGAGATATTACACACACTCCCAAAAGGATTAAAAATGGACGCTCTCGAGCAATTAGAGATTAGAAGGCACTTGGTGAACCCCAACACGACACTTTGTAATGAGCAATTATTCCCATACCCCTCCCCACTCCTCTCCGAGAAATTAGCCTGGAAATGGTCAAAACAATCCATCAACGCACCTGCGAGCCCCCACCCCCCTCAAATCCTTCCAACCCTCCCCACCCCCACTCTGTCCTGAGGGTATATATGCTTGCTCTATCTGTTTTGCAAATTTGTACCTGATGATGCCGCAAGTCGGTGAAACGCGTTGTGCCGCATAATAAAATCTGTGGAAAGTACGAGTCTTTCTTTCTATTTCAATAATGGATACAGGAAAAAAGTTTATGAAGTTAATTTTGGTCATATATGAATGACTGCCCCCCTTTTAGAGGTTTTCTAGATCCGCAACTATCTTAAACAAAGGTTCTTTATTTTGCCATCACCCCTAGTACTACCAAAAGCCTTTCTGCCGGCATTTACACGCCTTTCAAGTGCTTGTCTTTTCTACCACCTTTCGCAAATATTCTGAAAAAATACACAACATAATTAACTTTTTCAATTATTTCGCCGTTCTCGCTCACTAAGCAATCAACCAAAATAGGCGCACCAGTAAGTACTCCGCATATACCTACTACGGGGCTGGGTGCACACAGATATATCCTGGCAAGGTGATCCCTTCGGAATAAGCTGGTTTGGGTTAGCGTTAGAGGTTGGGGCATTACAAGCTTTTGTTTTCACTTGTGACATGATGGCAAAATTGTGTCAAAACTGACCTCTCGAGTGCCGTTATCTTTAACAAGTAATGCAACATATGTATCGGACAATGGAGACGAGCTGGTAACTTTGTATACCCTGAACCATTCCGTAACGATCAATTAATCTTATGGGATATTTTTCTTTTCAAATAATTTACCTCAACACCTATAGTCTCTCTGCACACCTTGACGAATGACACCAACTTCTACCTGACAATGACTTTCATGCAATTTCCATCGCTGAGACTCGGTATAAGCCTCATACTATGTCTACCACGTCTGTTGATATTCCTGGTTACAACTTCTATCGACATGGGCGTAATGGTAAGGGCGTTGGAGGCGTAGTTGTCTACGTGAGAAAAGATCACTCATTCAAAATAATATAAAAAATGCTCCATTTACTGCAAAAGACCTGAGTTGACATTTACATTACGTTAATACCCGAAGATAACATTCAATCTAAAAAAAATCTTTTAGGCATCGTTTACCGCCTACCCAAGGTGGGTTATTTTTCCGACTTCGAAGAACACTTAACTTCCCACATTCCGAGCTATGATATTCTCTTAGCAAAACTTCAAATCCTGAATTTTTCTTCCTCGTCTTTACAACGGATTCGCTCATACCTAAGTAAACGATTCCAAAGAGTCATCACACCTAATTCATCCTCTAACTGGCTTCAAATATACAGGGGCGTTCCACAAGGATCCATTCTTGGACTCTTGATTTTTTTCCTGTATATAAATGATATTAGTAAAGGTATTTCTCATTGCAATCATCACCTTTACGCCGATAATTTATATATATATATATATATAAAAATATATATATATATATATATATATATATGCGGGTCGCGGTAGTCCAGTGGGTAGAGCGTTGGACTGCTGACCAGAGGGTCCCGCGCTCGATTCCCGGACAAGGCACTCTGGGCACCTGCAGCTCCACCCAAGCTCAAGTGATTTTTCGGGTACTAGGTCTTCCTGGGAAACCATAACCGGCACAGGGAAAGGAACTGGCCCCCCTTCCCTGATGTGTGAATTTAACATGCCGTATAGGGCTTAGTCCATTATCACCGTTGCTGTTCAACCTGTAGGCAGAGGAAATGATTAAAGAGGCATGGGAAGAACTGGAGGTAGGAATGAAAGTTGGTGGGGAATTCGTAAAATCAGTTAGGTTCGCTGATGACCAAGCTTTAGTTTGTCAGTCAGCCAAGGGGCTGCAAGCATTGCTTAGTGAGTTGGAAATCCAGGTATGGGATGAGAATCAATATTAATAAAACAAAGGTTATGCGATTTTCTAGAAAGAAAAAGGCTAAGCTAAACATTAAAATAGGAGGGCATAAACTAGAGCAGGTAGAACAGTTTACGTATCTCGGTAGTGTTTTGGACCAACACGGTCAAAGTAGTAGGGACGTTCGGAGAAGAATTGCGCTAGGCAAAGAGGCTTTCACAAGGAGGAGGGAGTTGATGACGGGGACGTTGAGTAAGGATGTTAAAAAAGACTCGTAAAAACTTTGATATTGAGCGTAGCTATGTAAGGCGCGGAAACGTGGTCATTGAAGCAGGAGGATAGCCGTAGACTGGAGGCTTTTGAAATGTGGGTGTGGAGAAGAATGGAAAAGGTGAAGTGGACAGAGAAGAAAACAAACGAGGAAGTACTTGGTATGGTGGGCGAAGATTGGGGTTTGTTGGGAGCAATCCTATGGAGGCAGGAAAAGTGGATGATAGACCGGCAGCGGGATGTTGAAGACTGTGATTAAGGGGAGCCCCTCCTTAAAGATGCTGTATACCAAGACCTATTAGGCGAACTGAAAACGAAACTCCTGAGGACCCACAATTCCTGTGTGCAGTTCAAATGTTATCTTAGAAATTACGATCATATTTCGGACTCATTTACAAGAATACGAGTATCCTGGTTAAAGCTAGAAGGCCGCGGGTTTTTACACATTCTTTTAATTCTCTACAGGATATTTTCAAACCACTCACATAATTATTTATACAAAAATTTCCTCCCCGCCAGCTCAATCTACAACATGAATACTAGTGGTAACAATAAGCTTCTTGTCCCACACCATCGCACGGAAATCTATTACACATCTTTTCATGCTACAGCATGCCGTCTGTGGAACACTCTCCCAGATGACATAAAAAACTCTCCATCCACAACAACATTTCAGAGAGCACTTCACAAGTTCATTTCCTCAGAAAACTTAACCAGTGTACCTTCCCTCATTTAACTCAGCTGTTATAAAAGTCACCGTTTCTACTTTTTATTTTATCATCTCAAGCAGGAGGATTTGGCATAATTATTTTTAGTTAATGTTATGTTTCTCATTACTTTTTATTGTGTTGTTACTATGATTAATTTCGTCATTTCGATTTCAGTAACTAAATATTATGTTTATGTACTACGTGACAAATAATTGTTACGTTTATGTATCTTTCCTCTAATGCATAGGGTTTTCGCAGGTTTTTAACACCATCCTTCTCTTCGTTGATGTTTTCCTAAGAGGGATTTTACTAGGTGAGCAATAACACGCTCTCCCTAGCTTTTCCCAGAAACCTCAATGATACCTCTAGTGATGAAATCTTGACATTCCTGAAAATGTGAAGCTTGATTGCTAGCGCTTAAAGACATTTCATCGGCTGAGAAAACAAATAAATAGTTTAATTCCAACGAGATTGAGGGTTCACAGGACTTCTCCGAAAAATGCTAACATGACGAAGGCCATTAACAAGTATGACAGACATTAGAAAGAAACCATTATGTTCCTCAATCTCTGTTAATAAAAAATCACACTTTAATACAACGAAAAATACCGAAAGATTTAATCTACTGATGTAGAATGGAATCAAGAATGATTAATCGACTGACCAATTTCCAAGTTTCTAAGTTCCAAAGGAGGCTTTGCAGCATGCGTTATCGGAATTTTGGGCCAGAGGAGATTGTGGAAATCGTCTAAGCTGACCCTGATTTGTCTTCCGGTCACTTAGTACACGATTACTTTAGATATAAATTCCCAACAGGCCCAAAGATATTCATTGAAAATTAGTTGAGAAGCAGACACCACATTTTTGCAATTAATAGTTAACTTGAGGACCGTCCAAAAAGTACGATGTGAATCAGGATCTAAGGCCTCCTAACTCTGACATACTACTAATAGTAGGAAGTTGAAACTTCAGTTACTTCTCAAAATTATCTCCCAGTATACGCATACAGTTTTCAGACCATCGACTCCATCATTCCATGGCCGCGGAGAACGCTTCTGTTACGGTCTCTTTTTCCCAATGGAAAAGTCCGCTGGTCTGTGATCGTTTAGAATTCGTTGTTGCACAACGCTCGGCCTTCTTTGAACAGTCCCAAAAATGTAAGTACTTTTTTAAATATCTATTATACCATCACCGTAGGTTGGGTTAATTGACGATGCATTTCGATGAATTGAAATCACGAGCTTCGAGAAAAAGTATAACTTATAATCTAACAAAGCCAATTTTTAGTATTGATAACGATTCAATACAAAAACCTGAGCACTGCACAGCGCAGCCATGTTTTCCTTGCGTTCATTCAGTGTGAAAGCGATTTGGAGCTCAACCACATCTTTCTGTCTACTCCAAGTTCCAAGAAAAAACTTGGATGATTTTAGAGCTTAACACACCTCGTAATACCCATTTTTAAATAACAGCAAGTATATAATTTTTAAGATTTTTCGTTGCGCTATTGCTGCCAATCTTAACTCACTTTGCCCACATAATTGCCACTGCTGTTTCGAGATTTTTCTTATCTTGTGACTATATTTGCAGAGCCGTCATCATAGGCCTGTTCCCAAAGGTGCTTTAATCACTGCTTCACGCCTTGTTTCATATCTCTGTATCTCACTCTCCCAGGAAGTTCATCAGTTTCATGAACAACTGATGGAGACTTGGAGCCAAGTCCGAACTGTATGCTATACGGTCAACAAACTACCTTTTACATCCTTAAAGCAGGCCTATTGTACGGCGATAGGAAGAGCATTATCATGGTAATACTTAAGGGCATGTCTCGATGGTTGTATTGGAAAGGGTCACACATGTACTGTGTGATGTTCCACATCGTTTACATCGTTTGCCTCGAGATATGAAATCAACCAAAAAAAGATTCAGAATTTTCGATGTAAATATCCATGGCTCTCTTTGCCAAAAGAATGTGCGTGAAAACTACCGTGAGCCAAGCCAACTTCCAACTGAAGATGGATAACTTCTTCCGTCCGCCAAATGTTGGCTTTCGATCTATAGCCAAACGGGAATTACTATCTGAAAACCTGTCGCATACGTGCTTTCTTCACTGATACGCACGGGTGCATAAATAAATCTAATAAAAGAGACAGTAAAGAAAGAAGGACACATGACCGACTAAGAATCTCCGAAGTATTTGTTGAATTTAATAATTTTTAACTTATCCGTTCCTTAAAAGCTTCGAGGAATTGTTGGTATTACGCCAAGAGAAAGTTTTGTTCTGATGGTAACCCCATTTTCAGAGTGGAAGGCTTCCAAAAAGTTAGCCGTGGATGAGATGAATCTCTAATAACTATCCGCTATTGTAAGTGTTTACGAAAGTGGTATGTTGCATAAAATCGTCATGCCTACAAGTGGCAGTGCGATTTGAAGGCAATGCACCGCGGTTTAATGCTTTTCCAGAGCTATGGGCTTCGAAAGGGAAATTGTAGCCTCCTAAAAATATCATGCTTTATACTAACCAAATAATCTGGCGCGGTAGTAGGTTAATGGAATCTAGTGAATGGCTCTTAAGACACTTGCTATAATATTTTTCAATTTCGTCGCTCGCACGAATTTGGTTATTTTGTGCTCACAAAAATTAATTCTGACGAGGCTTTTATGAAAGAAATAATTCTTCTCAAGTGACTAGTCCAAGTTAAACCACGTTTCTTGAACACTAATTTCAAATAAGTGATGATCGTCTTCATTGAAAGTTATTATTGTTTTATCCAGAAATTCTTCATGAAGCAAGCGAATATCGCTGTAGGAATTAATAAATAAAAATAACATTCATTTAAAATTGATGCAGGGATGGTTCTGATGGTTATTTTATGTTTTAGATGGACCATGTCGGTACACACTACTGTATTTTTTACCCTGACTAACATGGCAATTTCTTTAAAACCAGCACTACTTATCACATTAGCTCATTTTTTGTCTCAGTTTATAGCTCTGAATACTTTCTTTCTACTTCCCTTAAATCCATTCATAATACCTATCCTTTCATTCCTCTTTCTCACTTTCGCAGTTTTTACAGCAATGCGCAGCCTTTACGTATTTACATTCCTTTGACATTTTTTTACACATTTGCTCTAGCCTTCTCTACATCCACATCTCAAAAGACGCCACTATACGCTATCCTCTTGCCTCAACGACCAAGTTTCCATTCTTACAAAACTACACTCTACATTAGAGCTTTCACTAGGACTTTTCTATAAAGCCTTATTTGTGGTTCCTCTTATAAACTCCCTCCTCTTTGTATAGGTCTTGCTTTACTTAATGCAACTCTTCTTTTAATTTCCTTACTACTTATCCCACTTTCTCCTACAACAATTCCTAAATAGGTGAACTGCTGTACTTATTCCAGTTTATGACCCCCAATTTTAGTGTTTATACTGGTCTTCCTATAACTTGAGAATCTCATTACCTTCGTTTTATTTTGATTAATCCTAATTTCCATACCTATCACACCGATTCTCCCATGTGCTCAGTAACGATTGTGAAATTTTGGCCTACAGGCTAACTAAGGCTTGATCATCGACAAATATAATGAGTTTGATGTTTTCCGTATCTACTTTCAATCATATATCACTCCTTACCATGACTCCCTTACCATTTCTCCAGAAAATATGTTGAAATAGCATGAGGCGATAATGTGAAGCCTTGTCTTACCTGCCTAGTACTTTACCTCCCGGCTTTCCGTTCGCTATCCACACCTGTGTAGTCTGAAACGTACAGGTTCTAGATAAGTAGTCTATCTTACCACTAACATACGGCTTAAGAGATGAAGGATGCATGTTGTTAAAGGAAGGATTTATGTTCCTAAACGTCAATTTTTCATTTTGGCAGGCAAATTATACCGTGTCATTTCTCACTGACCGGATATGAGCGGGGATCGGGATGGTACGGTGGCTAACGTACCACCGAGAGGCGCGGGGTTCAAATCCTGGGGACAACAAATATTTTTCAACGGGATCCCGATCCCTATTTGAGGTGCTATGTGAAGAGCACTTTCAGTGAGTACGACGTCCGTCGGATGGGACGTTAAACTGCGGACCCCTTGGCGCCTTTCGACAAGAGTAGGCTAATGCCGACGCCGGGTTTCTCTTCACCCTTCCTTTCTCATCCTTACCTAATGGCGCAAATTACCTTAGCTGTCGGTCGCCTCCCATAAAAACTACTAACAGATATGAGCGAAGGGTACGGTGGAAACGTGGGTCAACTCATCACCACCTCCGCAGGTGATCGGAAACATTGATACGGGTACCCCAATTGCTGTAGCTGATTTCAACGTACGTCAGATAGCGCGAAATCATCGAGATTTACTATACTCCATTACGGAGTGTCGCATTAAAATGGTAGGGGGTTGGTTTATGTTTATTGATAACTTGCCTAAAAAAATTTACATGCTCCTATATTAGGGCAATAGAGCGATATAGCGTTCAACGTTAATTTTGGAATACACGTATAATGTACGTAAAATCATAAATTTAAGAATTATCGATAAATTCTGAAAGTTTAGTAGCATAAAAACTCCAACGGGAAATAAATGATGCTCAAAACAGCACAGAAAAAGAAACCCCATTCCTTTATCTTTGTACTTTTAAGTTTGTAGCTTTATAATGGCGTTAGAAGGCGAAACCGGTCATTCAAAAATAAATAAGCCAATTACATCAGTATTCCTTTTCCTAAATCACTTATACGCACTCTGAAGTACATTAGCGGACTTAATACGCTCCAGTGATTTTGTCCTTCACACATTTTGTCTTCCAAATCTAAGATTGGTTCACTTCTGCCCACTATTTTTCTCTAACCAATTTTAATTCTTTTATTAAATGATAGCTTGCCTTCCTTGCACCCTTATTTCTGTGGTTTATGAATTAGTCCTTTATTCTTTCTCAGCGAACCTTTCAATATGCTTTCTCTTCCATCATTTTCATAATAAATGGTGTCTCTTAAAGGGTGTCGAATAGTTCTGGCTCTAGTACTTCTAAGCGCACAATATACCGCAAGCCGCCGCCCGGCAATGTGGTGAGGGATACACTTTATTGTATGCAACCATTTATGCAAGCAAAAATATGCACTTATACATAAATATGAATATATATTTACTTCATTTCCGTATAGTGCTCCACTTTAGCTCTTCTGTTGGTATACTCTTTTAGGCAGTTCTCTGGTTCTCATTTTCACTGCCCGTATGATAATCACTACGGATTTTCAGCACCAGGCTCCAAAGGTCTATATTTACAGTGATCTATGTTAATGATTTCTGCCATTCTCCCTATAAATGTTTTCACGCACTAATTCCTCGTCTCCGCCTTACCTTTGTGAAGAATTTCATTTTAAGCTCTCTATGATGAACCCCTTAGCTATTATGTGCCTGACGCTCATTTAAAATCTTCAAATCCCAGCCTCTTCTCCTTTAGAAGTGGGTACATATGTGAAATGGACTTGTTTTTCTCGCCTGTTAGTACTACCCTGCGAGGAGTCTTCAGCTTCTCCATAGTAAGCATTAGATGATTTTAGTTTTTTTTTACCAATAATTACCATGCTATTGCGTTTTTGCGAATTTGAGTAGGTGTCCTTGAGTCTCTGCCAGGACTACGATGTCATCAGCGCAATGGAGCATTTCATTGTGTTTCTCATTCACCATAATTTCTTCTCCTCATTTTATTGCCTCTTGCGAGCATTTGTTGAACAGTTATGGGAAAGCTGTTTTTATTCCTGTCAAAAGTCTTTATTTATTTCCTCTTTTATTTTTCATCCTTCGGTAATTCGCCTTGTGGCACTTGGTTCTTGTTCCTTTGCATACAAGACAGTAAAATCTTCATTAGAAAGAGATTGCGACTAATTTTCTTTAAGAAATAGAGTATAAAGTTTACGATATGAATAGATGATACTTTTTATACGCGCAAGAATATGCTTATTAGAAATATAAATACATATAAATTATATTTTACACGAGAAATAAATTTAGAAAGAAGGTGTTTATCATCAAGAACGTCTCACATTCTACAAACGCAAAGATAGAGCAACGGAACATTACAGTTCAGCGCATCAAAACGGACGAAGGCAATGTGACGTTTTATCAACAGTAACGTTGTCAAAATTTATTGTTACGATGCGAATGGATTCAAACGCGTCCGTCACGTCGAATCCCGAAGAATTCTCTCTTGCTTTTCTAACGCGAACGATGCCAAGTTGCCGTAACCGCTTCAACTGGACACGACAAGATCCTTCCGAACCAACAACTACACGGACATACTGTACTTCCGTGTTTCCCTTCGGTGTCGCCAATTCTCTTTTCCGTCCACGACCTCCGCTGACCTTTTTCTGCGCGTTAATACTCCAAGGGAATACGTATTCGGAGATAACAATTAAATATGGCGTGTCTCAAATGACATCCACGACTACGAAATCAATCCCAGCATGTCACACAAAGAAATGAATTCAATTAATTGGGCAGCTAGTATACATGTGCAAAAGCAAGTCCATCGGCCCATTTAACGCCCACTTACAGGATTTCATCTGCTTTCTCTTTCAAATAGTTTTTTGATTAAGGCCTGGGTTGGATTAAATGATAATGCGAACGTACTTAACTTAAAACTCAGAGATACAAGTACCATCATTCTGAATCTATGTACAGCACGGGATACTGATACAATGTCCGCCTTTGTAGATTGCAGAATTGTTTGAAGTGAAAAACTAGCATTCGATTTACCGAAAAGAGAAATGACTCGTCATTTTAAATCAAGGCATTCTTCATGTCACCGAAATAAAATAAAGCCGGAATAGCTCTTTTGTCACAGAATTCTCAATGCTCGCGATTTCCCGAAACACGAAGTTTCACATGGAATTCCGTTATATTCTAATTCCATTCCCGCTTCCTGCGTTCTCCAACACAGGCTTTTCGCTGGATGACTGAGGCGTTTCGAAATCAAGTTTAGCTAACGGGAGAATTTCAGCGTCGTTTTCAGGAGGATGGCGACGCAGGCTGTTTTGACATTGGCCGAATAGACAGGTTCAAGAATTCAACTTTACTCCACACATTTTCCAACCATCACACAGAAAGACCCTAACATATCTCCCCTTGACAGATTTCATTGCCCCACCATGGTAGGAGTAGTGTTCCAAACTCTTTTGCCACATGGTCTTGCGACGGCTGGTCGTGTGTCGTGTGGTTTCAGATGACATCAATCTCGAGAAAATAGGTTCGGGCAGTTGGATAGAAACAATTTCAAAAATGTTTGGGAACATTTCACTACGGCGGCGTTGTATTTACGATGGAACGTCCTATATCAAAATTTTAACGCATATATGACTACGGTTGCCAGGGGGATATATTTTTTCACTCAGTCCTTAATGCATTAAAACAGTAACATATTCACATTTTTCGTTAAAAATGCATTCTTAAATTCTTTTTCTTTTACTGGGAAGTAATTATTGGCATTGAAGCGTTTACTTCCGTCTAAATTTAAATTGATTTGTAGATATAGACCCTGACTTTGCTAATGTAATGGTGAAGAGACGAATACCACCATCATTTAAATAGAAGTACATTTTAAATCAATCAGTGAAACATTATTAAGCATTAGGCGGTTTTTAGTTATCAAAAAATACATTTCTTTTATCGTTTATTTGGCTCGACGTCAATAACGAGATACGACCAAAAAATAATTATATGATGGGAGAATATCATTGCGTCTCTTGAAATCGTTCAGTCGTGATACATCATGGTTTATATTTACATGCATTGCTCGACATTTAGCCCCACCCGACCACTTTAACAGCGAAGGTGATAAGTTCATCGAACTCCACAGTCCTCTGGAATTGCATGCGATCAAAGAAGCCAGCCAGCGTCAAAAACCGAGCCAACACCTGTTGTAATTTCACGTCACGGGCGTCTACGCGAATGGGGTGCATGTGGGGACCAGGGCGTGAGACACATAATAGCATTCACATCAGAGGTGCTCCCATTTGCCGTGTTAGGGAACGCCAGAATGTGGGGAAGGTATCACCAACGCGGTTTCTGATGACCTTACATAAAGATGATCTAAAATATCAAACCTTGTCGAAAATCATGACATGAAAAAGTCATGACATTTATTCCTATATCAAGCCAAAATGTCGTCTTCATATGGACAAATATAAATCATGTGGATTTCATTATATTTCGCCTTGTTTAGTGCCGAACTTAAGAGAAATTTAGATTTTATCCCGATGAGTGCAACATTGGCAAACTAATTCGAAAACTACTTGCGTTTGGGAGCCCCTGCAGCTCTCCTCAAGGCTCACATCGAGTAATTTCAGTACCTCTCTACATCCGAGTGTCATTTATGGGGTGGTTTTCATTTTGCGGTGGTAATTAGAATCGAAAATAGAGCGAATATGATAAAAAAATTCGAAATATAAACTCAATGAGCATTAACGGCAACAATATTGCTTGAGCAGTCTTATTTGAGATTCGATCAATCTTTTTCGAAATTCCTCTACCGGTATGACAACAAATATATCATTTATACCATTCCTTCCTTTGAATAACATTCCCTGTAACGGTTTTGAAAATTTAACAAATAGGTCAAATTTTTACCAGGGTAATGTCTGAATATTTAGCTGCTGTAATGAGATACATACTTTAAATTACATTTCCATGAGTTCAAAAAAAATATTGGAGACATGTTTTGAGATGCTGGCGAGAGCCAAGAAACAATTAAGCTACGAAAATGAATAAAACGTAAAGAACGTATAAAACGTTATTAAAAGACACACATTCACTCAACAGATCTTGAATTTTGTTTCCGTATGCCTGCCCATTCGACGGTCTTTCAAAAACTCTTGATGTCCTGCCGCGGGTTTCGTGTGCCGAAATCATCGCCAGCGGTCTCCCGCTAAACAGGCGTTCAACCAGGGGAGGCCGGCTAGAATTGTTTGAACAAACAAGGAAATCACGGACGAAGAGAAAAAAGTCGAACTAATACCGCTGAGACTACTGATCAAACGCGCCAATTTCGAGTGTGTTGGCATCCTTACATCTCGTGCCCAATAACACTTGGAAGTTAGCCGAAGTAGGCAGGTAACTGGACGTTAGCTGGCAAAATAACAGAAAGTTGCACACAACTTTTAACGCATGTCGGACGAAGGACGATGGAATGAGAATCATTTTAAAATGAATCCAAAACTATTTAAGATATAAACCATAAAAGTTGAAAAGAAAAGCAAAAAGGCGATTGCAAAATAAGCATCACGAATATTTATTTCACATGTGCATTTATCTCTGATCTGTGAAAAATATATTTTTTTCTCAGTTTTGCAATGAATCGAAAACAAATATTATGAGGAGAACACGTATATTTCATGCAAATCTTTCAATAGAGACCGTCGAACATTTCAAGGAAAACATGAATAAAATAGGTGTTATCGTAAAAAAGGAGTAAACAAGTATTAAAAAAAGCTTAGGGTAAAAAGAAAACCTGATTGAAAGGAATGCGACAAAAACATAGCTAAAAGCCGGTGGAAACTATGTCGACCTCCCAGCTGCTTTTACGAATACGTAGGAATCTCAGATTAATTTCGAAAGATTCATAAATGTGGATATTTATTTTTTATTTAAAATAGTATTTTTACTTATTGTTTATAATATTTACGATACAAAGAAGGAAAAAGCGACATCAAAAGATGGAAATGGCATTATAAAACCCATTTTATTGTGTGACGAAGATGACAATAAGTTTGATAAATTAACGAATGAGGGAAGAAGTTATTGATAGTTCGCCTTTTTATAATCCATAAGTTCTCGATGAAGGACTAAAAATGATGAGTGATCTCGTTGGAAAATATCCTAAACTTAGCCTACTTTTAGAAAAACGTAAGTTGCTACGGGCTATTGACCTTATACCACGAAACTACTTCGGAGGGGTCACTCTCAGGCACAAAGGTTACTGGTCATTGAACCATCAAATTCTAATATAGTCCGCAGTTCAAGAAAAATGGGAGACAGGATTGTACCGATGCATATATAATTGAGCAAGTGCTCAATAAGGCGACAAAAATTTAAAAGAAGTAAATACTGAAAACGTGAGGGCTGAAGAAAAGCCACTAAAATAATGAGGGAGGAACCAATATATTTAAAAAATAGGCTACAAATCACAGTACGGAGAGATTCCTTTTGTCATCTCTAAGGCGTACTCAGAGGACGTGACCGAGAAACCTTTTCTTCTCAATGGAGATGAAGTGGACAACGGAACTATAGCTTATATTTTGCTGCACAAAGAAAGAGTGAAGAATATTTTAAGTCCCGAAATAGTCGCGAGGACTCGAAGCATATGGAGAGAGGACTCAAACGCCTTTCCACTTAACAGTTTCTCGTGACTCCCGTGTTTTCCATGAGGAACAAATATTCACGGGTCGATACTCTAGTTCGAGAACTGCCGAGGAATGAGCTGGAGACAAAGATAAAGAGAAGAAATGAACCGGGGTGTCCTGGAATCCGCCCGGCTGGCGATTTTTTTCTCATTTGTTCACATGAATCAAGACCCGCGGGTGCAGATGTGAGGGAAGAGAAAGAGGACTATGTACAAGAGAGATTTTTCTGGAGACACTAATGATTTATTCGGCCGGCACCGACTCTTAATCCCGGCTGAGCTTCATTTGCATGCAGTCTTTTGAGACCGAGGGAAATGGGAATGGAAATAATTGAGAGGTGAGGAGATAAAAGATATCCGACGGCTCGAGGGATTGAGGAGGGGGCGGGGCGCGTGTGACATAACAGGTGTCTTTCCCACTTTTTTCCTCTCTCACAGCTTACTTCACCAACCTTGATACCTTCAGCTTCCAACCAATTTGTCCTAAAGAAGTGCTCACGGGTTACTGATCAGCCCATATTCGGCAACTGTCCCTTCGCTGTTGGTCCTCATATGCTACGTAGAAAGATGCACTCATTCGTCCATCACTCCGACCGATTGCATGGTGACCTCGTGGAGCAAAATCGACCGTTGGAACGGCAGAAAGTGTGGAAAATAGTGCGGAGGGGATCCGAGGGAGGGGGAGAGGAGCAGGGAGGAAAGGAGCAGGGGAGGGGGTGAGAGAGAGAGAGAAACGTGGCGGAAGTGATGGAGGCGGGTGGGAGTCGGGATGGAGGAAATTGTAGATCGATGAAGTGGTCGGTCGTCTGCTGTTGTGCTCGCAGCGGAAAAAAATCCGGCACACACGAGGAATAAAAGAGTGGATGTGAGTTTTGTGCACGAAGGTTAGGGGAGGAAGGGGAGAGACCATATAAATACGAGGCAGAGAGGCATCGAGGCATAGAGGCATACGAGGCCGTAGAGGCATCTGGGAGGGAACGAGGAGGCCGGGTGCCGATACCCCAGTATGTAGGGACGCATGAATTCCTGCGAACACTCACACTCACTCACGGACTTCTTGGCGATGAGATGAAAAGTCTATTTCCAAAGGAATAGCAATACGAATCTCTTGATGAAAGAAATATCCCAATAGAAGAGTGAGTTTCAATGGATATTCTTTCAGTTTTTGAATTTTGAAAGTGCCCTCTGACGAATCGACAGTAGAATGAATATTTGCTACTTTAAGCCATTCCTCTGAAGTTTATGGCGATGTATTCGACTTTCTGTTCAATTTGTTTTTAGTATATCGGAATCGCTAAAGATATTGGTGTCATTATCGTATGCCATATTGGAATTTAAAAATTTTAATGAACTAAATTTCATTAGACATACACAAAATAAGTTTAGGTAATGTCTTTGGCACAGTTTAAGATCATACTTATGAGTGATTATTGAGAATTCGTATGATCGGTACTAATGACAACTTAATGGTCAGGAAAACCAAATTTTCCTGAGCCGTTATTCTGAATGTAATTCTGATAGTCATTCTATGCATTCCTCACAATATTTTAGAGGGAGACGATAAACTTAAAGATGATTTTTGATCGTGACATTATTAACATGACTAAAATAACTCTTATTTCAACTTTTTACAAAAATTTACTTAATACAGGTTGAGTATTTGAAAATTCCTCAATTTCATATTTACTTGCGGCAGGAACGAATACATTGAAAACAATTTCTGAACATTTCTTCTAAATGGAAGAATCTTGAACCTTCAAGGATTTTTTTAAGAAAGGTAGGAGCTGTTTAAGAGCTTTATTTTTCCGAAAGAACATTTATAGGCAAGGGATTTTTAAAAGTTAACGCACGGTTCGAGAAGGTTTTATACATCTTGAAGCTGTCCATAATGTGCGGAGAAATGTTATTTGAATGAATTATCTCAAGTGACATCATGCTACACCGTCTTTGACTGTCGATAAGTTCACAATTATTTTTAGCTAACTCTCAAGGATTCAACTACGCAGAAAAAATCAAATGTTTCGAATTTCACCTACAAGCAATAGGAGTCACATGTGGCCTTTCTCAAAGATGGCAATAATGACGTCGCAAGAGTTTGCTTTAGTCGCTATTAGATATAATCCTTGTTGACGATTATGAGTTCACGTAAATTTCGATCCTAGCATAGAAAATTCAAAATATTTAGACTCCTGGAATACCTCCAAACAATACACACGCAACCAGCCTTGAGGGTGTGATGGAGATGCTAGGATACCATCCTTCTATGCACAAATACTCATTTATATACATTAAGTATTTGCACATATATGAACACATGTACTATGACACATACCTAAGTACAAGTACATCATACATGTGTTGGAGTATAGTTTAAAATATTTCTATTTGCATTAGGGAAGAAGAAATTATAACGTTTGATTTTTTAATGATTATATACATTGCGTGGGAAGAATGAGCACCTGTCAGGGTTGGTCTCTTAGTATTTCTGTTATGTTATCCTTGTGGCTTAAATCCACATGATCCATGAGCGTGTTCAAAGAGCTAAAGCCAGTCGACCGAAATGCAGGTTTTAAAAGGAAAATACGTAGATACCCGATATGGCCGCGGCAACGAATTTCAGGTCCTATTTATTTTACAATTCTTTACTTCGCGACTTAGTAGCGGAGCGAATAGAACGCTCGATTAATAACTAGGTCGTACCCGGTTCGAATCCAGACTTTTTCTTTGGGCACTATGACCTAAAAACCAAGCTGCGCGACTATCTGGACGGCATAACTTCTGGTGAAATGCCGTAGGTGAAACAAGGGAAATAGCTCTCATATCCTAAATCAGTGAATACAACAATAAGATCGAAATGCTTCGTTTGACGTGAGCTCTATCCTATCCCATAAAAACCTACTTTTGGACCGATTACTATATAGAAATATGGTTTTATCGTGCTTTCATAACAAGTTTTATGATTCAAATATCATTTATCGGGAAAGCAAATTGCTCGGAGTATACTATATATCATTAGTCAGACACTTCTATTGGTATCCTCCCAAGGAAATTCAGTAACTATGCGAAGGTGAGAAACTTAGCAACCACGTTAGGGCATTATTCATTTTGCGATTAACGATCACTTTACGAATTAAAGTGGGGTAAATGATTCCCAAGTAAAGAGGGCAGAAAAGATAATATAGCCTTAAGAAGTCATCATAATGGGTTGAAATACTTAAAGAGTGATATCGCTAGTCGAACAGCCTCATTTTACGCGAGCGCTGTTGTTTTTTATTATACTTATCTTCGCTGGGAGGCAAATTTCATTTAGAGCGCCAAAATAAGTATTTCCATTAAAATATTATGTATATATTTAGTAAAAAAAGGTTAACAGACGTTATATAAAATAGAGCCTTGGTACAGTGGAAATAACATTACCATGCTATTTCCACTGTTGCCATCTCCGAAATATTTACGACCGTTTTCATAGATTTTCCTTTGATAATGACTATATGGAGGCTCTTCAAATAAATCGCGAGATTTTATGGTATGCTGCGATATGGTAATCATGAATGAATTTTAGAATACTCTTATTGTTATCACCAAATAATTAAACAGCGCCCGACAACATGGGTAGATTCAAAAGTTTTCACATAAATACGAATTATTTTAAAGGCCATCAATATTATAAATAAAAAATACCAAAAAACAAAAAAATTGCATCGCATTCACCATTTTACTTATTATATAAGCATTATGAAGTGAAAATAATGCATACATTAGTCTAAAAACCCACTAATATGTGCATATACAAATAAAATCAAACGCTGATAAGACTTATTACTATCCCTTGCGATGATTTAAACCTTGTTTTTCGCATTTTGTTAAACAATATTAACAGATATCTGCGAAAAGAATACTGCTTTCGACCATTGAAACTTTCTCTTCGTTGTTTCCATTTGAATCAACTAAAAGTATTCCAGTCTTACTAAGCCGCATTGTGAATCATTAATAAACAGTAAAATAACTAAAATCAGCAATAAAAGTTTCGGGCCCTATTACGTAGTAATCAATAATGGGATCGTCAACTCATGAACTTTTCATTGCCATCCAATATTCATGTTAAATATAGTTATCACTTCGCAAAAACATTTCCAGACTTTACAAAGTTTCTCTCATCCCACCGATAGTCATGCAGATGTGATGAAGGCAACGGAATCAGATTTCAGTATCTCTGATGTAATGATGAATTCCATAAAAGCATGAAAACGATTTCAGGAAATCCAATTACTTGATTTGAATTCCGTATGATTTCCTCCATTACATTTACTGTATTTTCTCTTCTTTACTGTCGATGTCGACGAAGCAAAAAATGTGGACTACAAGTTGGAGAAGGAGTTGTAAAAACTTTCATGAATAAGCATATGAAAAGTATTTAACAATTTAATTCTCATTTACGTGAATATAAAACAAATGCAACGTTCATTTGGTCGCATTAAATCTTTTATTTTTGGCGATACATCACCAAACTCAACTGGTGAAAACGAGGGAAAATCACAGATAAGGTAAATCCATGTAATTCATCTATGTTGGAAATGAGTTGCATGAATGGATACCATGCTGAGGAGTAAAATATGAAATAATGGCAAAACAATTTGCAACGCACTCTCATTAATTCCAAACATACACTGAGTTAGCTGATTAGCTGACTAAGAATCGAAGGAAACTAGAAGAAAACGTCCATTTCGATTATTGTCATGCAAATGACGCACAAGCGTTGAAACCGCGGAATATTATACAAAATATAATGGTGTGAAAAATTAACAGGTAATTATTATTTACAGCTATGTTACTCCACGAGTTTCAGCAAATACCTGAGGAACTGAAAAACTCAAGGCATATTTTGATATTAGAAAACAAAAATATCACCATCAATTATTCTTATGTTAGTTCTTCATTAACCCGAATTATGGTTCAGTTAGGCAGCATAAAAAACTCATAAAACTAAACGCACCAGGTAAAACTTTCGTGAGATACATACTGACCTGATATTGGAGTTTGAAAACTTTCCTCAAAGAAAAACGAAATAATAACAGCCGCAGACACCCTAGTCAGGCCTCGGTGGAGTTAAAAAATAAGGAACTCACAGTGGCAGGGGATGACTTAGAGAAAGAATTCAGAAAATCATGTTTTAAGCGAGTCACGAATGGGAAATCCGATTCGCCAAAACATATCACACGGACTGTGGCTAGAATTTCAAAAAGAGTTCTACTCAATTATCATATTGTGAATCTTATCCATTATTCCAGTATTATCTTCTTCCTGTTACCTACATCTTCGAATATGGACTGTAATTTTGTGAGACTAACGGCTTCCAGCAGCACAAGCGCTGGGTTCGATGTCAGCTTCTCTGGTGTTCCTGTACAACATCTACAGCCATTTTACAGTGGGAGAAATACTAAGTAAACCGAGCAATGACACACTTGCTTTTAACGGTTTATTTTAATCATGCCAGTCAGGAAATTCAAAGTATTGTCACAAGTGATCGATGAGTATTTAGAGTAATCGATTCCGCCGTTAATTTCTATGTTGGAAAACATTTTCCTGTCGGATACAACTCGAATGCCAAATTCATTTCCAATTATTATTTTAAAATGTTGTCTTTTTGAGTGATCGCATAAGCATACCAATGAAAGGAAGGGAAAAAACAGGAGGTTACAAAGGTATGTAAATCATGCTGACACGATGGGATGTAGCACATTTGTGTCAAACGTTTCAGAGCCGATTATTTAATCTCTTCAACAGATTATTACAATGGAAGAAAAATCTTACCACAAATATACTCTTTCATATGAAAAAGTTTTAATTTAAGCTACAGGCGTATTTTAAAGAACCAATGATCGAGAACAGCATGCGAATATGTTATATTTTATGGAGGATATACATGTATATATGCCTTTGAGCGGATTGATTACAAGTTAACGATTAATAATATGCGTAATTGAATAAAATAATACGATATATTCAAGCTTGTTACCTTAACGAACCAGTGAGAAGTGCCCGGAAACTGGAAATAAATGACAAAAGCACGTTCAGTTCTTTTTTAAATATTTACTTAATCCCTGAAATGATTTAAAATTAGTGAACTATTGTTGCGACCCTTGCTATAAGTCATTCTCGGTGTCATAAGGTTACGCAATCAAATAGCTTCCCAGCCGAAGATAGGTTTAGAAGAGGGAGGGGAGCCAGTGACGTCAGTGGAGTATTGAGAACATTAATGAAAGGAATATAGCATATAATCATGATTTTTCTATGTGGCTCATGACTTTCGATGAAGCGTTCGACAGTGCACGATGGACAACTAAATGATTCCGAAGCATGAAAAATAAGAAAGTCCGTCATTCACCCAGTTATTTAACCAAAAATGACCTCACCCATCCGTACATGATTCTTCAAAAACTGAAAATAGCTCCGCCAACGCAATAAAGTCAACTCTCTCAAACGATTTCACATTAATTTCTCGTCCGTGGGATGAAGGATAATGTTTTCGAGGTTATTTTCGACAATCGAAACGAGTATTGAGAGATGAGTTTGCGGAGAGGGACGGGGGTTGGGGGGGGGGGTTGGGTGGAGAGGGTGGACCAACTGTTGCGTCTCCTTCCCGCTTTCCAACCCCCCTCACTTCCCCGTCCTCGAGGGTGGAGGACACGAGGAGGACTGCTACTCACCGTCCAGTGGAGACCGCAAAGCGGGCGGAAGAGTGGTCACCGAGGGCGGAGGCTCTCGACGACGAGGCGGCCTCGGCTGCCGACGAAGACACCTCCGACAACTCCTCCACGTCCTCCCGCACCCCCATCTTCAGCTCCATGTCCGTCATCATGGCGACGACTCTTCGGAAGAAAAATGTTTCGGGCGCTTAAGGTACACGACACGTAATTCTCGGGCAGGAGCGATCGATGACCTTTTCGGGAACGAAAAAATATTCCACTCCGTTGAATATATATACACTAGATGCTTTCCTTGGTGCTCCCGCGAGTGGGCTAACGTGGCGGTACGAAGTGCAACCGCTCACCGACGACGAAACACACACACACACGCACACCACTTAAGGACACGAAGCGAATTCGGGGAACACCTCGCTCACTAAAACTCTTCGCCTAACGCTCGTGCAAATAGATGCACGCGGACAGGCACACGCCGAGGGACGACCGTATCGCTCTCTCGCTCACGATGACACACTGCCGACGCTTTAACCGGCTCACTCACACAAAAGACGGCGAGCAGCAGCAAACGTTCACGTAATTCTCCACGCCCCCACTCCCCCGTCCCCTCCCCCCTTCTCCCGTCGACGATTTTAGACGCGGGGGCTGGCAAAGGAGCGATGAACGCACGGCGGCCGGCCTGCTCTCGTGCAACTAAAGGGGAACGGAGGGAAGAGCATCGAGCGGGGGAGCACGTTCGAGAGCGACGGGAGGAAAAAGAGCGATGGCGGGAGAAAAACACTCACACACACATTATATACATTTACATAAACATATGTAGGTCGAGAAAGTAACTAGTGAATGCCAGACCGTAGCGTATAAGAGAGAACTGGGGTGTAAATGATGACTTCAGGATGGAATGATGGAGGAGAGAGGAAATGGAGTTTTTTTAGCTTTCGGAGAGAGAAGGGAAGTAAGGGGCGAACGGCAGAAGCGAGCGGACGACTGAGGGCTCTGTCAAGCAACCGACCTCTTAGGACGTCCAGAACGGAATGACCCCGTCCGCTACTCTCGAACTGGACGCACTTTGCGAGACCAGTCGGGGCCCCAAAGTCCCTCCTCTTCCTCTCTTTCTCCTTCTACCTAGTACCCACAAACAGTCCGCTCACAGCTGGTTCCAGAAGGAAGAAGTGAGCGGTCGGGAGAAGAGAGGGGAGCGGGAGATGAGAGAGAGAGAGGGAGGGTTTGGGGAGGAGGACGCGGGACGGTGGTGGCGGGAGGCAGAGAAGAACCAGCCACAAAGATGCCCGCCTTCGAAGGATGCTTACGAAGGAGCCTCGCGGCAAGGACGTGACGGGGGGATCCTCCGGGGAGAGAGGAGAGAAATGAGGAGGGTAAAGGATCGAAAACAGGAAGATTTTTTATATACAAGGAATCGGGTAAAGGGGAGATCTTTAAAAGGGTTCCTACCGTCGACCGTGCGGCTGAATCCAGCGGTTCAAGAATGGAGTCCTACCCAAGCGGAAGGGAGGGAGAAGGTCACGAAGGAAACCGATCAAAGAAGACAACAATGCGAGGAGGATGAGGTCTGTTCTGTCTCGCTCCCCCTATCTCTCTTAAATTCCACCTTCAAGCGAGTGGATTTCCTCAGGATGTATCTCTCAAGGACGCAACTGACCGTGTCCGAATCCATTCATGAAGATTCTATCTTCGATTGATAGAGGTAGAATTTTTAGCATTGACCACAAAAGGACCGGAATAGGAAGATTTACCCTTGACAAAAATTACTACATTGGCATATTCACCTGTCTCTCTCCCTCTTTGTGGTTATTACATTGACGGCAGCTTTTCCAAAACCATGCTTTCTCGTCGCGTTAAAAATTTCGTCACTTCCTTCTTAAAGAGTGAAAGGAAAAAGAAGAGCTTTTTTCAAAAAATCACACGGTGACGCGTGGATGAATTCACCGCAAGCCAGTCCATTAGAGACGAGGGACGGATGCGTCGATCGAAAAAAATATGGCGCCGGTGCGAGAAGTAGTGCCGAAGTTAGCAACTACGGAATGCTCAATGCCTGCCTCGCGGAGCGTAACTGCGTGCGTGGGTTTTCATCCCCTCCCTTCCCTTCACCCGCTCCTTTTTATTCCCTTCCCTCCCCCGCCGGTGCCCCCCCTGCTACATATCCCCCTCCCCGCTTCGTCACGACCCTTATACCCCATGCCCTACCACTCGTTCCACTTCCTCTTCTCCCTCCTCCCCCTTCTGGCAGACCGACTCCCCTTCCCGATGCATTTTTTAGACTGCATGCATCACTTGGGCCCTTCCCCCCATCTCCTCACCCCTGTCCTTCATCCCTCTTCCCCCCACATTCATCCAAATGCCAATCTATCCTCTCGTTTCTCTCCCCCTCAACACAAGTCCCCTTCCTCCAAACTCCGGCACCCCATGGTCCCTGCCCCCTCCTGATTCCCACACCACCGCAGGCAATGCCTACCATTACCTAACCGCTCCCTTGTCAACCGTTCGTGGGGAGCTGATGCGACCAACCTAACCGTCGTCATCGCCGCCTGCTAACTCCCTCCTCTCCCCGTCTCGTTCTTTCACATCCTTTCCTCTTTCCCCGAAGGCGTGCAATCCGCGTGTGCTTACGCCCGCGAATGTGCGTCCATTGTGTTGTCGTAGCGCGGAGCTCTCGGCGTTTCTTCCTCGAAACCACCTCTCGTTCCTCCTTGTTTTTTCATGCCTCGTCTTTTTATCTCCTCTCCCCCACCCCACATCTCTCCTTTTCCCGCCACAACTCCTCAGGCAACGTTGCGGCAATCTCTTTCCATTCCTACATATCTCTCCCTCTCTCGGTCTGTCTTATTCTCCGACCTCCATCTTCCTCTCTCTGTACCCATATATCTTTACCTTTCACCTTTTGGAATGTGAGAGGGAATGGGGAAGCCACTGATGCTAAGACAATACGTGCGCCGCGCCACTGAAGGGAGACACTATCGTTCCTCAGTATTTCCCAAACACGCACGTATGCACAGGAAAACATAGGCACACACGGGCAAAAAAACTCACACACAGAGCAGGCGCGGAAGGAAAGCGTCGAGGAACGGCAGGAATAAAAGGGCATCAGCGAGGGAGCGGTCGTAAAAAAAAAGTTTAAAAATTGATATCGTA
Organism: Hetaerina americana; assembly: GCF_022747635.1. Lineage (NCBI taxonomy): Eukaryota > Metazoa > Arthropoda > Insecta > Odonata > Calopterygidae > Hetaerina > Hetaerina americana. Next base: position 19,540,373 of record NW_027286874.1, on the reverse strand, counting down.
ATGTGAGGAGATATAAACTCTTTCTTGTCTCCCCACCGCTGCTGCTGCCTTGCCCAACCGTCTTCTCTCCTCCTCCCGTGCATTCCCCCCTCTCCTGCATTCGCCAAACATTCGCTCCATTTTTTCCCCCAAACTTCCTCGCGGACCCTCCCTTCATCCCACGGTAACCCTTCGTACCTTGTCTGTGGTGGGAAGACCTAACCCTTTCGGGTGCAACCCAAACCAGCCTTCCCTCGAGGACCCAGAGATAGAGGGAATAAAAGCAGCAATGGACCAGGGACCACTACCCTTTCTCCCTTCATTCCTCCTTCCTCCACAGGTAAAAATTATTTGCCCCTCCCAAACCGAAAAAAAGTATCCCTTCCGCCATAAACGTTGCCTGAGGCAAATATCTCCGGGAGCATTTTCCTCGGAGTCCCAAATTACGATTGGTAGGCGGGGGTAGAAAAAAGCTAGTTCTTCGTCATTTCCCGCCTTTCAACCCCGAATTAGCATAATCCACCAATTGTGGAAGATTTTCGAATGGAAGAAAAAGAATGCGGACTTCTCTTTCGATTGCGAAATTCGCCATTGCGAGAGTGTGAGGCCGAGCCAAAGTTTCCATTCTCCCTTTCTCTATTTTTGTCCCCCGGTCAAAGGGTGAGCGTATTGTACAGGGTGGGCGGGGAGAGAGAGAAAGAGAGATAACGCGCAGCGATTACGAGGGACGCCGCAATTCGCGTACGCCGCAGCCGAAGTTGTCGTCAACAAGTTGCCATACGTCCGGCGAGACCTTCGAAAGACCTGTAATTAGCGGAAGTCTCCCATCTCTAAGAAGAAAATCACACGCAATGCCATCCCCGACCATCTCCGAAACCTCGCGAACAATATTCTGGGCGCGACTGTGATTTAATGGTGAATTTCCAATGAATGAACACATATAGTTGTCTGAGGTGGTCTTGAAACAAAGCCTTTCAATCCTCCAGGGTCATTTAATGATACGGAATACAATCCCAAATTATAAAGCGCATAAATACGTACATTTTAATGAATTAAGATGCTCTCTTCTTTAAACTATTAATTCACGCAACAATGGACAAGCATTTGATGAGCACTGGTTTGAATTTACAACGAACATGTTAACCAAACAACTGAGTGAGTTTTTTGCCTGTAATACGTAAAGTATTCTTGGAATATACATTAGAAGAATTGAATATGAAAACCGGTGAGCAATATGAGCAAAACTAAAGAAGGATACACATAGGCCGGCGCAAATTTTGTGTACTACATCATTTTTCTTGCCCGGTATATGGAGTTTTTTTCCTGAAATTAGGCAGTTAACATTATTATAACCATAAAAAGTGCCACTAGAGCCACAAACTAGTGCCACTAGAGCCATGGGGACAGCCATAAACATTTCTGGATTCCTAGAATGCTTTTAACCTTGTGCTAAATGAAATATACTCGCGTTAGAGTACATTGTCTCGTCAATTACATCATCATATGATTTACGAGAGCTGAGGTCAACTTGAACGCTGCTTCATGAGTTGGGTATACGCTTTCAAGATTGGGCATTACATCACTCAAAGTGAGAAACAGCCGGAAGGATTGAAATACCCGTATATAAAGCATTGTGACTTTTGTAAAATTGCTTCTGGCACGAATAAGAGTGCAGCCATAAAAGCCATGGTATACAAACTTATGCCGATTTTCATGCGGCTATTAAAATTAAGATTCGATATAAAAATGTTTTAATCCTTGAAGGTTTAAGATTTTAACTGTTTGAACGAAAATTTGAAATAAATATAAAGTAGGCACTTATTAAAATCTGGAATGCAATTTTTACAAAAATTTATGTAACAGATAGTTCGTAATTAAATAATATGAGGATCAAATTAGAGTAATATTGAGATTCCCAGGCATACACTCTCAGTTCCAAAATGCATTTAAAAGTGGTATCACACGGGCAATAAATACGTGTATACATCAGCACCTATTTATTACAAGGAAAATAAAATAAGAGCACTGAATATCCATTTGCACAGCAAGGGTGCCAGGGTATAGAAAGACTTTTGTATAAAAATCGTTAGAATAAAAAAACAACAAGCATTGGAATGAAAGAATGGAATCGAAAAGAGTAGAAAAACATATGATAGAGGTGGTTTTTAATAATAATAAAAAGAATATGGGTTTTGCATACATATATGAAGGAATAAGCGAGGAATCATTCATCCCAAGGAAATTTAAGGAACCTTATTTAATCTTTCAGCGTTATGATTGAAGTCAAGATATAAGCAATGACATCTTCAAAAGATTAAATATCACAATCCGTAGTTTACCATCGAAAGATTCTTTTGGCGACTGAGCGAGAATAATGAAATCCTGTGTCCTGCCAATTCAAAGTATCAAAGCTAGCAATGGGAACGATTCCTTATTTTGTGCAGTTTATGGCTATCTGCAAGATCATGCACCTTGAACATAACTCATTAATCGTTTGGATAAGAAAGATCGGAGAAGGTACTCGATATGGGAGCCAAGGCCCACAGTTGGTAGTTGAATGCTTATTTAAACTATGCTACTCCGTTGCAACTAAAACTCAGATAAATATGAAAATATTTTCATTGAAATGCATCATTTTCACAGCTTTTATTTACCGCGTGAACGGTTTTTTAATTATTGATCTTTTGATAGCCATTTTTAAATGATTGCAGAAAGAGAAAGAGGATTTTAGTTCAATGAGCAGTAGTTATCTCTCCGGGAATGATCATAATTTAAGTGAAAATGCACACGAAAATATCCCATAAAGTTTTTTTCTTTAGATATTTTGACCTAGCATAAACTACAATTCTTCCACTAGTGCCATTCGAGGTTCAGCTAATCTAAGTCCACGCTAATGAGCTGGATTAAGTTATATTGCAAACAGAACCTTCGAAAGCGCGATCAAAAATACATCATTCCCACACAGGAAAGTTACCCCCATCTGATAGATCACCTTGTAAAGTGGTTGTCCTAAGACAAAACTGTAACTAACTCGGGAATCTTGCCTCACCCTGCATGCAAAGTATGACTTTTGACCACCAGCCAAAACAACTAACTTGCTGATATCGAATTCAACAGCAGGCGCTCACTTTCGATGCGTGCCCTGATTGAAAATTACGAGCATGTTGCTATGTCGAAATCAAAGGAGAGCGTAGTGGAAGTGGGGAAACAGTTACCAGAGCGCATTTGCACCACACAAATTTATACCCGCCTCAAACGCGACACGTTTAAATATTTTTTTACCGTTTTTCTTGAACTGCAACTTTTGGATCGAGTCGACTGTGGTGAACTCTGCCAAATCGTCTCGAAAGAATGATTTCGTTACACGAAAAGCAGGCCCATAAGCCTGAAGTTATACACGCGGTAGGATACTTTTCAACTCTCTGATGCGGTGATTTCGAGGGACAAGGTTTTCATGACTATCTTTGATATGTTAATCGCTGGCACATCACCGTTAGCCAATTTTTTTATGTGTGCTTAAGCATTTTACACTGGCACATGTGACTAAGGCAGAAACAATGACCACCCCTGTATTCATTTAATATTTTACTACTAACTTCTTGCCAATGAATATAATTAATCTATGAGGCCAGTTTAAAAGAGGTACAAGAACAGGTAAAAGAAAATAACCTGCAAATTTTAACGCCAAGGTTTTAGCCATTGGAATAAAATTTGTCTCTTCACATACGCCACGATCACTAAAATGACATTTATACATCAATTATGCATAAGCACAAGTCTGTCCACCACAGAACATTTCCGTGACGACAGTTTACATAATTATATAGAATTAGGCTTATGAAATTTTGACATATTTTAGGTTTGATAACCAAAAATAGAGTAAAGAATGAGCTGTATATATTTATTTAAAATCTTTTTTTAATCGATGGCTGAGGGTGCTCATAGTGTATTAGGGGGAATTGCTACAAAGCTCGATTAACTGTGAATGACCTGTCGAAGCCTATACCAATATAAACCTATAATATAGATTCTAAATTCAACAAATATTTCTAATTAAAACCAAAACAGACCCAAAAAGCTATTCCAATAAGTTATAAATATTCTTAAGATTTTGCTTCAATCCTGCATCATAGGAAAACACGTTGCATGGAGATATAGCCCAAATATATATATATATATATACATACATATATACATAAAATAATGGGCTGACACAATATAACACAAATAGAATAGAATAGCAACATTTAAAAGGACACTCACACGGTAAATTGTTCGAGCTTTCGGCCCTCTCAGAGGCCTTCTTCAAGTTAGACTGAAAATATGCTGTTGCTGGGGAGAGGGGAAAGAGCTATGGGCGCGGAGGGGAGGTGTGGAGGGAATGCTGGGAGGGAATGCTGGGAGGGAAATTAAATATGGCGGTTAAGGGTGGGAATTTTAAAGGAACGGAAAGCTAATTTGTAGGCCGATTCACCAGTTCTAACCTCTATATTGGTGGCTGAATCAGGTAGGGATTCTAGGATGCTGGACAATTTACCGTGTGAGTGTCCTTTTAAATGTTGCTATTCTATTCTATTTGTGTAATATTGTGTCAGCCCATTATTGTGCCGCTCGTGTGAGTTTTTCCGTACAATCGTTATATATATATATATATATATATATATATATATATATATATATATATATATATATATATATGTATATATATAAACGAAAAGAAACAGAACTATATATATATATATTCTGTTTCTTTTCGCATGCTTGATTATTTTTATCTAATCCGATTATCATGGTAGTTAGCGCACTTTCTACATAACCAGGGTTGAAGGTTAAAAATCAAGGTTAAAACGTTTACAGGTTAGGGATATTCTTTGGTCATACATTGAATTTCTCTGTGACAACTTTGCAGGGTAATATTACTTCGACTATTAAAGGACCTTAAAAAATCAAATACCACGACTTTGTAGATGCTTTAAAATGTCACCCTTCAATCCACCGGTGAGGTGTATGCCAAAGGGAGATCCAACGTCAGTCAGGCAATATCAAAAAATAGGTATGTAATGATTGTTTATTACCAATTAATATGTACAATAAATCCAATAATGGCCTAACTGCTCACTACGAGTCCATTCGCTACGCTATTTAAGTGTGAAATACTGCGCATACGATTAGAGCTTCTAGTAACATTAAAATAAAGTTTACGTGTAATACTAACAGCATACTAGGCTATTTAAAATAAAAAAAGGAAAATAGTTATTTTCCCCAATACGGTCGTTTACAGTCCAGTTGTACAGCTGGTCAACTTCGACAGGTTGTGATCGATAATATATTTCTCAGAGTAGTATATTCAACTTATCACAGCAGATATCGTTCCGTTAATGATCAAAGGTATGTATAAAAGAAATCATTCGCTTCATCACAGGAATTTGAAAACTAAACTCTTCACAATGAACAGCAAGACTTCGCACCCGCGAAAAAACGATTGTAGGAACAAAGGTTAATGACCGCAGTCACAACTTTTCGCATGCACGATTCGTGGTTAAAACAAATCGATTAGACATAGCAAATGGGGCGATGGAAAATTGAGGTGGTGTAATTCAACAGTAGGCATACGTTATTTATACATAAATATAATACTTTAAAAGAAGGGTTTAAATATGAATTATTCGTGCAAAGCCTTTTCAATTTTACATGAAAGTACTAAGGGCCCCAAAGACACGATTTTTAATTACGAACTTCATTTAGTTCTCTAGTAAAACTAGCAAATGACAAGGGGATACCAAGCCCAACCTTATTCCTCGCACGTGATTTATAATGGATGCGTCAAGACACACTTCAATTTATACGTTAATTACAGGTTTGGACTATCCTCCTGAGCATAAATAATGCAATGGTGCATTATAATCACCTTAAACTCGTCATGAGAAACAGGCAGTAATTAAAGGTTGCAATAAATGAGAACACGAGATTTGTATTCGTACATTGGAAATTAAGGTTAGCGGTTCAACAGAAGGCGGGAGCTGATTGTTGTATCCAGAAAAAACAATTTTACGGTGTCATGTTTTCCCAACTGACTAATATGTTCACTTGGCTAAGAGGTCCACGGAAACTGAGCAATGAATAATAATTTAGTCAATATTCACTGAACAGTGATTAACTCGGTGCAGAATGTTTCATTTACTATTGTATGGCGATAGTGTAATCCCTTGGCGGAAAACATTTCCGGTACTATATCTACTTCATATTGTATTTTGTAGTTAAATAAAATTCTAATTACTTGAATGATCAGCGTGAAAAACTAGGTGAGACAAACAAATACAAAATTATCCAAGAGCGCTTTTATAACTTCGCCAGTAATCCCCCTTACCTAGAGTGATGTTTATTTCTATGCCAACATTTAAGGATTAAGTGCACCGCTTTCCCACAAGGAGATTTCTAGCTCGATTCCCAAAGGATTTTCCAAGGATATTCAGAACCATTGGGTGCCATGCGGAAAGCACTTGGAAGTGGAAGGCACTTCAAATGCTTTCAATATGCAGCACTCTCTCCGCAGGTTGAAACGTGTAATTATGAACCCCTCGGCGCCTCTCTTAACGGGTGGACAGAGGTCGAACCATAGGCGCAAACCTATGGTTCTATATCCGGCTCCTTCCCATCCTTCTAAATGAGGTTTAAGAAATATTAGCAACATTGAAGACGTGAATGAGACTTAATATTCCCTGTTTCTTAAATGTACGAGGCATATTCATAAAGTAAGGGCCATTTGCTTATATTTAAATACTGACGCTTCAGAACATAGTTTTACTCCTGCAGCGCCATCTACTGATTCATTGAGAAGCTATAGCAGCAATAGTTTGGTTTCAGAAGTCGTTTGCTTGTCCGTGCATGCAAACAACAATGTCCGCGACAATCGTCGATCCCGCCAGCTGTGAAGTGCGTACTGTCATACGATTCTTGTATGCAAAAGGATTGTCGGCTGCTGAAATTCATTGGCAGTTATGCCTAGTTTATAGACCTCCAGTTATGAGTGGGGGATCGAGATGGTGCGGGGGCTAACGTACTGGCTTCCCACCCTGAGGGCGCGGGTTCAAATCCCGGCGGTGTTGAATATTTTTCAGAGGTATCTCGATCCCTACTTGAGGTGCTTTGTGGAGGGCACTTTGAGTGAGTACGCCGTCCGTCGGATGGGACGTAAAACTGTGGACCCCTTGGCGCCTTTCGTAAAGAGTAGGCTAATGCCGACGCCGGGTTTCTCTCCACCCTTCATCCTTTCCTATCCATCCCCTATGGCGCAAATGACCTTAGCTGTCGGTCGCCTCCCCTCAAAACTACTACTACTAGTTATGAGTGAAGGAAAGGTTAGACAATGGTGCCGTGATTTTAAAAATTGACGAAAAAATTCCATGACGAAGAGCGAAGTGGAAGG